>NC_069499.1:555485482-555700482 GCF_027579735.1 Bombina bombina | reverse complement strand
TAAGTAGCGCTCCACTCGTAACCTGGTCCATGATTTATAATAATTTTTAATGTTTTTGAATAGAAATACTTGAAATTCCTACGTTCCTACGTTCTTCACAGAGAAAAAAAAATATTTTTCTTTTTTTAACATCGGGATGATGTTTTTTTAATGATCAGGATGATTACAGTCCACCACCACAAGTTAAGGGCCGCTGCTTCTTAACTTCAGTTTCCGGATTGCAGCATCCGCTGCTTATTAAATCCGCCCCTATAGGTGGAAGAAGTTAATGTGGTTGTGATATATGAAGTCCTGAAGTTAGCACACTTCAGTCTTTCGCTGTCGCACAAATTTTCTACTTTCAGCTTATAATACGCAAGCTAAAGCTTTGAGCAAAGTTAGTGCACAAGCAGGGAAAAAAACAAGAGGGTTACTTTGAATCTTGCCCTTAGTCTGTTGATTTAGGGCCAGATTGTGGAGAGCTTATTTATCGCACTCTCTGCCCGTTTGTGTGCGTGCAATAAATAACCAAACATTACAAGTGGCTGGGTATTGCTACCACAAGCACGTCGTAGCAATTAACGTTTATAAAATTAACCAGAGATCAGATCACTGCTTAATTTCATAAATGTGCCCCAAATGTTCCTAGTAAATATATATATGTATATGCCAGATTACGAGTTGAGCACAAACTATCACTTACATTAGTATACGCCGGTATGACGAGTTAGATGCAATGTGAACGCGACAATTGGCCGCTAGCAGGGGGTGTCAATCAACCCGATCATATTGGATCAGGTTGATTTCCGGCGATGTCTGTCCGCCACCTCAAAACAGGCGGACAGGTTATGGAGCAGCTGTCTTTAGACCACTGCTTCATAACTTGTGTTTCTAGCAAGCCTGAAGAATCGGCAGAAACACGGGGCATCAAGATCCATACGGAGCTTGATAAATATGCCCCATAGTGAATACTAGATGAATGCATTGTTCCCAGTTAAGGGCCAGATTATGGGTCCTATCTATTAAGCTCCGAATGGAGCTTGAAGGCCCGTGTTTCTGGCGAGTCGATTGACCGCGAGTCTGCAGGGGGCGGCGTTGCACCAGCAGCTCACAAGAACTGCTGGTGCAATGCTGAAAATGGAGAATGTATTGCTCTCCGCATTCAGCGATGTCTGTCGGACCTTATCCGCACTGTCAGATCAGGTCCGACAGGTATATGATAAATAGGCCCCTATGAGTTGAGCGCAAACTATCACTTACACTAGTGTACGCTGGTATGACGAGTTAGTTACAATGTGAACGTGACCTTGCATTTGCATTGCACTAAATCATTGCGCTCGTTAGAGTGCACAAAGGGGTAAGTCGCGTAGCGATTTGCAGCAGACAGGGGCAAAACTACAGGGGGTGCAGAGGTCGCAATTGCGACTGGGCCCCCAAGGGTGGGGCCCCAGCTTAAAATATATATATATATTTTACAATAAAAAATGTTGACCTGCCTGCACTGATATCATGTGAGTGTGACATGATGCTTCGCTAGTGTCTCTGACTTAAGGGGTGTTTCTGTTTTATCCATTGGTGTTTATGTGTGTGTATGTATGTGACTTTGTGTGTATTTATTCATGTATGTGTGTGTGTATGTATGTGACTGTGTGTGTATTTATGCATGTATGTGTGTGTGTATGTATGTGACTGTGTGTGTATTTATGCATGTATGTGTGTGTGTATGTGTGTATGTATGTATGTGACTGTGTGTGTATTTATGCATGTATGTGTGTATGTATGTATGTGACTGTGTGTGTATTTATGCATGTATGTGTGTATGTATGTATGTGACTGTGTGTGTATTTATGCATGTGTGTGTGTGTATGTATCTGACTGTGTGTGTATGTATGCATGTATGTGTGTGTATTTATGCATGTATGTGTGTGTATGTATGTGACTGTGTGTGTATTTATGCATGTATGTGTGTATGTATGTATGTGACTGTGTGTGTATTTATGCATGTATGTGTGTGTGTATGTATGTGACTGTGTGTGTATTTATGCATGTATGTGTGTATGTATGTATGTGACTGTGTGTGTATTTATGCATGTATGTGTGTATGTATGTATGTGACTGTGTGTGTATTTATGCATGTATGTGTGTATGTATGTATGTGACTGTGTGTGTATTTATGCATGTATGTGTGTGTGTGTGTGTGTGTGTATGTGACTGTGTGTGTATTTATGCATGTATGTGTGTATGTATGTGACTGTGTGTGTATTTATGCATGTATGTGTGTATGTATGTATGTGACTGTGTGTGTATTTATGCATGTATGTGTGTGTATGTGTGTATGTATGTGACTGTGTGTGTATTTATGCATGTATGTGTGTGTTTGTATGTTTGTGGAACCAGCAAATTACAGACCTTGTTACTACAGCATGGGGGGTCGGGGGGTAAACAGTGTCAGTCTATACAGTACCACTATATACAGTATTGGGGGGCTGGACCATGTTACAGACTACTGTGGTCACTTTATAAAGTACTGGGGCGGGTAGGGTCAGGCCAGCCATCTCACCGGCAGATTACAGACTGTGTCACTAACTCACTATATACAGTACTGGTGG
This sequence comes from Bombina bombina, assembly GCF_027579735.1. Classification (NCBI taxonomy): domain Eukaryota; kingdom Metazoa; phylum Chordata; class Amphibia; order Anura; family Bombinatoridae; genus Bombina; species Bombina bombina. The sequence continues at coordinate 555,697,894 of NC_069499.1, read as the reverse complement.
GTTAAACAGTGTCACTATATACAGTACTGGTGGGTTAAACAGTGTCACTATATACAGTACTGGTGGGTTAAACAGTGTCACTATATACAGTAATGGGGGGTCAGACCATCTCACAGACTCTGGGCACAGGGTACCTCCTTTTGCAGACATGTAATCTGATTCACATTTTTTTCTGTGTTAAATGTAAAAAAAAAATAATAACAAAAAATATATGTATCAAATTCACTTTTTTTTGGGGGGGGGGCTTTCTTAGATTCTTGCACCAGGGCCCTGTGGTTTCTAGTTACGCCTCTGGCAGCAGAGCTTAAAAATATATTTATATGAATTAATATGTAGCTCTGCTGCCCATCGATGCATGACTTACTCCTTACGAATGCAATACTTCCGTGCAATGCAAATGCAAGGTCACGTTCACATTGCACCTAATCGTCATACCAGCGTACATTAATGTAAGTGATAGTTTGCGCTCAACTCATAATCTGGCCCTTAACTGGAAACAATGCATTCATCTACTATTCATTGTCACTATGGGGCATATTTATCAAGCTCCGTATGGAGCTTGATGCTCCGTGTTTCTGGCGAGCCTTCAGGCTCACCGGAAACACAAGTTATGAAGCAGCGGTCTAAAGACTGCTGCTCCGTAACCTGTCCGCCTGTTTTGAGGTGGGAGACAGACATCACAGATTGGCCGCAAATCTGCAGGGGGTGGCATTGCCCCAGCAGTTCACAAGAACTGCTGGTACAATGATAAATATATATATCAGTGTATAGGTACTCTGCATTAATTATACAGTGAAGCATGTTTTTTAGTGAAAGATTCAAATGAATGTGATCTATTGTAGGGCTTGAGAAATGTATATTTATGAGAATATTTATCAAAATGCATTCACAGCTTCTTGCACTTTAGACTTGCAGGAGTAAGTATGCAACCACAAATTTAAGAAGCAGTCTCTGCTTCTTATCCTAGGTGGCCAAGATAAGTCACCCAAAACTCACATGTTCGGGCTTATTAACAGGCTCCGGTTTTACGCAATTTGTCAACCAAGAGAAGGGGACAGGATTGTACAAGAGAACTCTTTTCCAGCTTTACATTTTTGCAAGTGGCTATTGCAGGTGAGCAGGTTCTCTGCTTGAGAACTTGTCCATCTGCAACTTAATACATTTTCCTGCTAGTCATGCTAGTATCAGTCTATTTATAATGGTAAAGAAGAAAGAGGTCATCCTGCCTCCATGTGCATGTGTGTTAAATAATATCACCACTGTTTGATTCATTTTGAAGAGCCACCACTGATTTGCTATGTTGTACAGAGCCACCACTTTGGTATGTTATGTCATATGGCAGAAATAAACCATTATAGCTAGGATGACGATATTGCAGCTTTAAAAAGGGACACATATGAAAAATACATATGTCAGGGTTCTTATACAAAACATTTCTTTAAACAGCCATTAAAACAGCCCTGACATATGTATTTTTCATATGTGTCCCTTTTTAAAGCAGCAATATGGTCACCCTAATTATAGCTATTATAATGAATCAGATTAATAATCTATATTTTGATGTGATAACAGATTTCTATTTTCTCTATCATTATACTGTCCCTGTATGCACCAGCCGACTTCTTTGTGTTCAGAGTGCCAGGAGGCTCCTGGAGGAAGCCTGCATAGGAACTTGTCTCATCTAGGAGGGTGCTACAGGATACTATGTACCCCCATTCATTCTTGTGGCACCCAAAAAATGTGACAGCTGCCCTGAATTTGTAAGACAGCAGCTTTCTTACATATGTTATATGCTCTGCACTGATCAAGGATGAGAGGAAGAAGAAAGAGAATAAGGATTTAAAATAATAATAATAGGTTGACTCTAATTAAAAGAAACTTACTACTAGACCACTAGTTTAAAAGAGTTTTACTTCCCAAATAAAATGGCCAACTTAACTTCATAGTTGCTGAAAAAAAAAATGTAATTATTTCTTTAATTTAACACCAATTTTAAGAAAAGCAGGTTGTTGTTTATATTGTGCAAACAATAAAGCTAAATCTACTTTCTAATGATCATCATAATGTCATATTCCCAGCTAAAAATGGAAAATTATTCACCCATTTAATATTAGTTTTGGAGTAGAAATGAAACTGACAAATGGTTTCTGCTAAAACATACACACAGGACATTTTCAAGTGAGAAGTCAGTATTTATTTTCTGGTATGTCTCCTTTTGGAGGAATTCTTTCTATGTGAACTGTATTAAATCATATCACCTTTTGCTTTAAAGGGACAGTCAACACCAGAATTTTTGTTGTTTTAAAAGATAGATAATCCCTTAATTACCCATTCCCCAGTTTTGCACAACCAACACAGTTATAATAATACACGTTTAACCTCTGTAATCACATTGGCCTAGATTTGGAGTTTGGCGGTAGCCGTGAAAACCAGCGTTAGAGGCTCCTAATGCTGGTTTTAGGCTACCTCCGGTATTTGGAGTCAGTCAAAAAAGAGTCTAACGCTCACTTTTCAGCCGCGACTTTTCCATACCGCAGATCCCCTTACGTCAATTGCGTATCCTATCTTTTCAATGGGATTTTTCTAACTCCGGTATTTAGAGTCGTGTCTGAAGTGAGCGTTAGAATTCTAACGACAAAACTCCAGCCGCAGAAAAAAGTCAGTAGTTAAGAGCTTTCTGGGCTAACGCCGGTTCATAAAGCTCTTAACTACTGTGCTCTAAAGTACACTAACACCCATAAACTACCTATGTACCCCTAAACCGAGGTCCCCCCACATCGCCGCCACTCGATTAAATTTTTTTAACCCCTAATCTGCCGACCGCCACCTACGTTATCCTTATGTACCCCTAATCTGCTGCCCCTAACACCGCCGACCCCTATATTATATTTATTAACCCCTAACCTGCCCCCCACAACGTCGCAGCCAGCTACCTACAATAATGAACCCCTAATCTGCCCACAGCAAAGCGCCACTACTTAAGTTATCCTTATGTATCCCTAATCTGCTGCCCCTAACACCGCCGACCCCTATATTATATTTATTAACCCCTAATCTGCCCCCCTCAACGTCGCCTCCACCTGCCTACACGTATTAACCCCTAATCTGCCGAGCGGACCGCACCGCTACTATAATAAAGTTATTAACCCCTAATCCGCCTCACTAACCCTATAATAAATATTATTAACCCCGAATCTGCCCTCCCTAACATCGCCGACACCTAACTTCAATTATTAACCCCTAATCTGCCGACCGGAGCTCACCGCTATTCTAATAAATGTATTAACCCCTAATGCTAAGTCTAACCCTAACACTAACACCCCCCTAACTTAAATATAATTTAAATCTAACGAAATTAATTAACTCTTATTAAATAAATTATTCCTATTTAAAGCTAAATACTTACCTGTAAAATAAATCCTAATATAGCTACAATATAAATTATAATTATATTATAGCTATTTTAGGATTAATATTTATTTTACAGGTAACTTTGTATTTATTTTAACCAGGTACAATAGCTATTAAATAGTTAAGAACTATTTAATAGCTAAAATAGTTAAAATAATTACAAAATTACCTGTAAAATAAATCCTAACCTATTGTAAAATGTTGTTTACAATTACATGTCCTATATGAATCATGAAAGTTTATTTTGGACTTGACTGTTCCTTTAAGTTTATTTTTTCTCATTTCACTTATTATTTTGTGTGCTATCTTTTTTCTGTTTTTGCCTTTGCATATCTGCTCCTATCTGTTCAGTCTGCTTCTGTTTGTTTGTACCTATATCTATCTTATATATATTCTTCTGAGCCTGGGAGCATTTCCTAAATATTAGAGTTTTTGTGATATTATACAGTTTTGCTTTCTTTTAATTTTAGGAATCTGTTTACTTCTGTAAGAAGAAAAATAGAGAATTAAATGACACTGCGCAGCACAGATGAGGCAAAGGGGACAATTTATCAAGGGCCGAATGGTCCCTGGTGCTCCTGTTTCCGTGCGAGCCTTCAGGCTCCCCGGAAGCAGCAGTTATGAAGCAGCAGTCTTAACCGTTGCTCCTTAACTGGTCTGCCTGCTCTGAGGCTGCGGACATCAATCTGCCCGATCTCATACGATCTGATTGACACCCCCTGCTAGCGGCCAATCTGCAGGGGGCGGCATTGCACAAGCAGTTAACAAGAACTGCTTGTGTAATGATAAATGCCGACAGTATATGCTGAGCGGATCATGTCAGACAGACCGATGATAAATCAAATGTCGGGCGGACATGATTCACTGTCGGCATTTATCATTGCACAAGCATTTCACAAGAAATCCTTGTGCAATGCCGCCCCCTGCACTTTTGCGGCCAATCGGCCGCTAGCAGAGGGTGTCAATCATCCAAATCGTATCATCTGATCAGGATGATTGCAATCCGCCATCTCAGAGGCGGCGGACGAGTTAAGGAAGAACGATCTTAAGACCGCTGCTTCTTAAATCCTGTTTCCGGTGAGTCAGAAGGCTTGCACAGAATAATCAGCATCCACTGCTTGAGAAATGTACCCCCAAGACTAATGTATTAACTACACTAGTTTGTGTGTATTCCTGAGCTACTGTTGGTTTGCAAAACCTTGCAAAAACCCTCTAACAAAATGACATCATATTTCTAATGTATGCAGATATTTTTGCAGTGCGTTAGAGATTGCTGATATACTGTATGTTATCTATGTAAAAAATGACGTGTATGTCCCCTTAAATGTGGATAGATATTTGTATAATTTAATGTGTTAACATTAATATACAGTATATATATATATATATATATATATATATATATATATAATGGAAAATTCAAGAACAAGGGGTCATGATCTCAAGATGAAGGGTCGTAGATTCAGGAGGGACTCTAGATAAATGCCTGGGACAAGCAGAAGGCTATCCTATGAACTAGATAAGTTTATACTGTTAGGCAATATCGGGCAGATTTGCTGGGCCTTTGGCTCTTATCTGCCGTCAAAATCTATGTTTCTATGTTAATATACTGTATATATTAAATGGATTATTTAGCATTTTTACAGTATAATACTTTTTAATATTTTGTATTTAATTATTTAGTTACGCAATGTAAGATTAGTAATTCTTCATGAGCACTAACCCGACACCATATTAGACCTAAAGCGCAAACCTCAATGCGTTTTATGCATATTTTCATTCCTATGTTCTTCACATAGAATGTTTTATTATTATTATATATTCACATAGACATATAATGTTAATGTAAAATAGATATCTATACCTATATATCTATAGAAATAAATATACAGGTATAGGTATATATATATATATAGGTATATATATATATATAAAAATAGAGAGAGTAGTATATACCGCTTATTATTGTTACCCCTCGGTGCTTCCCTCAAATGGTAAGATATGTAAAATTCAAAAAGAAAGGAATATAGGGCATATAATAATCCACTAAAAAAAAAGGGAAAGAAAACTTAGTATGGCTGGTGGTCTGGTGATTAAGCCCGCGGATAAAGGCGGGAATCTGGTCATAATGGATGAAAGTCTTTACATAAATGAAATAAAACGACAACTATCTGATAAAAATCAATATGTAAGATTGGATTCAAATCCATTGGGCCAGATTCAAACCTCTTTATTTAAGCTTCTTAATGAGGCTAGGAGTATGGGAGTAATTTCTCAATAAGAATTTCAGTTTCTCTATTCAGAGCATCCAGTAATGCCTGTTTTCTACGTGCTTCCAAAATTACATAAAAACATTAAATGTCCCCCGGGTAGACCGATTGTCTCGGGGATTGGAAGCATGTCTGAAAACATTGGCGATTATGTGGATCAATATCTCCGCCCTTTCTTGCTAACTTTACCGTCTTAGGACACAGCTGATCTTTTAAGAAAAATATATGAGTTATCAGTGAATGAGAATACACTGTTGGCATCTCTTGATGTGGAGGGTTTATGTTCCTCAATCCGCCATCAGGTGGGTCTGCTAGCGATTAGAACATTTCTGGAAACAAGGGGTCCTTCTTATAAGGAACATACTGACTTTGTAATCTCGCTATTGGAGTTCATTCTGAAAAATAATGTCTTTACCTTTGATGGCAAAATCTATCGCCAAGTAAAGGGGACAGCAATGGGGGCGGTTGGGGCCCCCACATACACATGCCTTCATTTGGGGGCATGGGAATTATTTGATATTTTTGAAACCCACAGTGGCATCTTTGATGAAAAGGTGCTAATGTGGGTTAGATATGTGGATGATGTTCTTGTTTTGTGGGAAGGGACTAGTTGTGAATTTGAAGAATTTGTAGCCACATTAAATAATTATAACAAGAACATCTTCCTCACTTCAGAAGTGAACAATAAAGAATTAGCATTTCTGGATTTAATTCTAAGAAAAGAGGGAAATACCATTGTTACAGAGAATTTTAGGAAAAGCAATGCCACAAATAATATTCTGCATGCTAGAAGTGGCCATCCGGAGCACCTGAAGAGGGGTATTCCATATGGCCAGTTTCTTCGCCTTTGGAGGAACTGTTCATCTCTATCAAAATTCGATTATCATGCCTCACTTATGAAGGAGAGATTTCTTAAGAGGGGTTATTCTAATAAATGTATAAAAAGGTCATTATGGAGAGCAAGGAATCTGTCAAGAGATGATCTTCTATATAATGAGAGAGTAAAGAACGAGAGTGGTCAAATCAGGTTTATTTCCAGGTATAATAACTAATGGGATAAAATAAGAGGTATAATGAAACAGAATTGGCATATCCTCACTCTGGATGATAGGATTAAAATGGTGGTAGGAGAAAGCCCATTAATGGCAGCTAGAAAAGATCCAAATTTAAAGACAGGCTGGTAAGAAGCCAATCTGTGAGAGGTCCCTCAAACTCAGACTGGTTGAGAAAGGATAGATGGATTAAAATGAGCATTCCATGTGGACACTGTGTGTATTGTGTCCACATGGATAGCACAAAGCAATTTTCAGTGTCGAATCGGAAAGTATTTGACATTAGGTTCTTCTTTAATTGTAAATCGGAAGGGGTTATCTATCTTTTACGGTGCTCGTGCCCGGTCTTTTACATTGGCAAAACAAAGAGGTTAATAAAGGACCGGGTACAGGGGCACCAAGATGATATTTTATACTCCAGGGATACTAATGTTGCTAGACACTTCAATCTGTTGCATAATGGAGAAGTTGAGTCCCTTAGATTTATAGTCATTGATAAGGGGATAACAAATGGTCATGGAAGTGATAATGATAGAGTTTTTGTCAGGGTTTTTTCCCTGTTGTGTTTGCCATGTGCTGCTGGCAGCCATTTTACTCACCTCTCTTTCTGACTATGGTGCATTGTGGGGGATGCTGCTCAATTCCTGCACTTCCTTGTGAGACAGGATGCAGTCTCAGAACTGTGATGTCATCACTTATTATTTAAAGGGCCTCAGCTCAGTATGCTTTGCCTTTGCATTGTCTCAGACCTGTTTGTGAGAGTTCCTGTGTATTACCTGGCTGCCTGACGTCCTTCCTGGTTCCTGATCCCTGGCTTGTTCCTGACTCTGCTGTTTTCCTTGTTCCTGATTCTGGCTCGTCTGACTATTCGCTTTGGCTCCTGACTCGGCTCGTCTGACTACCAGCTCTGGTTTTGATTCCTAGCTTGTTATTTGACTTGTGGACTTTTTATTATTTTTTGCAATTAATAAAGGTGTGATTATTTTTGCACTTCTCGTCTCAGTCTGATTCCTGGCACCCTGTCAGTTTTGCTCCAAAAAGAGGTAAAATTGATTTATAGGTTAGGGACCAGAATCCCTGTAGGTCTAAATGATAAATTGGAGTTTGCCAGTTTCTTGTAATGTGTTACTATGCAAGAAATCATTATTATGCACAATTTTATATATTAAGTTGTGGTGGGTACACCAATAGATTATCCGATGGGGTGAGTGCAATATAAATAAAGTGAAGGTATTTAACAAACATGAGATAGAAAGTCACCGGACACTAGGAATTATGTGCTGTAATGTGTGAATAAATTATCAGATATCTCAAGTCTATTTTGTTAATACAAGAAAGGGCTGTGATTTCAATGCATATGTTTGTATGTACTGACATGTTCCTTTAAGAAAGTGCAAGGAGGTGAGGTATTAATTACTTAAATTGAACACCGCCAGGTGCTATAAAAGGAGGAGGTCCAGAGAGGACTAACATGCCCTGACGAGCCCCTGTAACACATACTTACTGTGGGGGTAAAACGTGCATTGGCACTTGTGTGTTTGACACCTATGTGTCTTTATACCTTGGAGTAAGTCGACTATCTCCTAGGTTTTCGTAAATGGGAACTATTGTTACATGACTGACTGGCTTTTTATTCCTGACGGCTTGCCATTGGGCCTGTATTTCCAGCAAGACGTTGCTGTGTGGAGCTATACGTTTGAAGCTGCAAGACTGTCTCTATACTCGATCTGGTGGAGATTTGCAGCAGAGGGAGCAGCATGAAATTTGTCAAAGAGGAATGGTACATCTGTGGTAAGACTCGTCAAACACTATGAATGTTTGGATGTATAATCTTTTTTACATGGTACATCTGTGGTAAGATCGGATACACTGTATCTAATGTGGATATCTTTGTTACTTCAGCGTGAATGTTTGCTGGCTAATTAGGAATGGACTTGAATGTCTTTAGCCAATAAAAAAAGATGTGGTAGTTGGGCCACTCCCCCACTCAATTTGTCATACTGAGGTTATGCACAGTGGAAGTTTAAACGATACATTTACGCTGAAACCCGCTTCAAAGATAAGTGAAATAATACTTGTAAAACAATGTGCTCAAGATTCAGTGTGCTGCTTGGTTTGCAGTTTGAGTTTTGTCGGTAAAAGCTTGCGGAGCTAACGCTCCTTTTTTTCCAGCGCACCCTTAAGCCAACGCTGGTATTACAAGTTTTCTGAATGGCTGCGTTTGCCTCAGAAAAGTGAATGTTGAGCCAAATTTAGCTCCACTTCTACCCTCAATACCAGCGTTGTTTACGGTAGCGGTAAGTTGGAAAAACGTGCTTGTGCACGATTTCCCCATAGGATTACAATGGGGCTTAGCTGGCTGAAAAAAAAAACTAACACCTGCAAAAAAGCAGTGTTCAGCTCCTAACGCAGCCCCATTGTTTCCTATGGGGAAACACTTTCTAAGTCTACACCTAACACCCTAACATGAACCCCCGAGTCTAAACACCCCTAACCTTACACTTATTAACCCCTAATCTGCTGCCCTCGCTATCGCTGACACCTACATTATATTATTAACCCCTAATCTGCCGCTCCGGACACCGCCACCACCTACATTATAGCTATGAACCCCTAATCTGCTGTCCCTAACATTGCCGACCAATATATTATATTTTTAACCCCTAATCTGTCCCCCCCAACGTCGCCGCCACCTACCTACACTTATTAACCCCTAATCTGCCGACCGTACATCGCCACCACTATAATAAATGTATTAACCCCTAAACTGCAGCAATCCCGCCTAACACTATAATAAATTTTATTAACCCCTTCTGCCGCTACTATAATAAAGTTATTAACCCCTAAACCTAAATCTAACCCTAACCCTAACACCCCCCTAAATTAAATATAATTTAAATAAATCTAAATAAATTTACTATAATTAAATAAATTATTCCTATTTAAAAATAAATACTTACCTATAAAATAAACCCTAATATAGCTACAATATAACTATTAGTTACATTGTAGCTAATTTAGGATTTATATTTATTTTACAGGCAACTTTGTATTTATTTTAACTAGGTACAATAGCTATTAAATAGTTAATAACTATTTAATAGCTACCTAGTTAAAATGATTACAAAATTACCTGTAAAATAAATCCTAACCTAAGTTACAAATACTCCTAACACTACACTATCAATAAATTAATTAAATAAATTACCTACAATGATCTAAACTAAAATACAATTAAATAAACTAAACTATATTACCAAAAAACAAACACTAAATTACAAAAAATAAAAAAATATTACAAGAATTTTAATCTAATTACACCTAATCTAAGCCCCCTAATAAAATAAAATAAAAAAGCCCCCCAAAATAATAAAATTCCCTACCCTATACTAAATTACAAAAGTAATCAGCTCTTTTACCAGCCTTAAAAGGGCTTTTTGCGGGGCATTGCCCCAAAGTAATCAGCTCTTTTACCTGTAAAATAAAATACAAGACCGCCCCCCCAACATTACAACCCACCACCCACACACCCCTACTCTAAAACCCACCTGATCCCCCCTTATAAAAACCTAAGACTACCCCATTGAAGATCACCCTACCTTGAGCTATGTTCACCCAGCCGGGCACCGATGGGCCAGAATAGGACATCCGGAGCAGCAGAAGTCTTCATCCGATCGGGGCAGAAGAGGTCCTCCATCCAGCAGAAGTTTTCATCCAAGCGGCATCTTCTATCTTCATCCATCTGGCGTGGAGCGGGTCCATCTTCAAGACATCCGACGCGGAGCATCCTCTTCTTCCCGACGACTAACGACGAATGAAGGTTCCTTTAAATGACGTCACCCAAGATGGCGTCCCTTGAATTCTGGATCAGCCAATAGAATTGACCTTGCATTCTATTGGCTGATCCAATCAGCCAATCGGATTGAACTTCAATCCGATTGGCTGATTACATCAGCCAATCAGATTTTTCCTACCTTAATTCCGATTGGCTGATAGAATCCTATCAGCCAATCGGAATTCGAGGGACGCCATCTTGGATGATGATAGATGAAGATAGAAGATGCCGCTTGGATGAAAACTTTATTGGATGAAAACTTTATTAGGTGTAATTAGATTAAAATTCTTGTAATTTTTTTTATTTTTTGTAATTTAGTGGGTTTTTTTTGGTAATATAGTTTAGTTTATTTAATTGTATTTTAGTTTAGATCATTGTAGGTAATTTATTTAATTAATTTATTGATAGTGTAGTGTTAGGTGTATTTGTAACTTAGGTAAGGAATTATTTTACAGGTAATTTTGTAATTATTTTAACTAGGTAGCTATTAAATAGTTATTAACTATTTAATAGCTATTGTACCTAGTTAAAATAAATACAAAGTTGCCTGTAAAATAATTATAAATCCTAAAATAGCTACAATGTAACTAATACTTATATTGTAGATATATTAGGGTTTATTTTATAGGTAAGTATTTATTTTTAAATAGTAATAATTTATTTACTTATAGTAAATTTATTTAGATTTATTTAAATTATATTTAACTTAGGGGGGTGTTAGGGTTAGGGTTAGACTTAGGTTTAGGGGTTAATAACTTTATTATAGTAGTGGCGACATTGGGGGGACAGATTAGGGGTTAATAATTGTAGGTAGGTTGCGGCGATGTTGGGGGGGGGGCAGATTCGGGGATAATAAAATTTATAATAGTGTTTGCGAGGCGGGATTGCAGCAGTTTAGGGGTTAATACATTTATTATAGTGGCGGTGATGTCCGGTCGGCAGATTAGGGGTTAATAAGTGTAGGTAGTTGGCAGCGACATTGGGGGGGCAGATTAAGGGTTAATAAATATAATATAGGTGTCGGCGATGTTAGGGACAGCAGATTAGGGGTTCATAGCTATAATGTAGGTGGCGGCGGTGTCCGGTCGGCAGATTAGGGGTTAAATAATTTTATTATAGTGTTTTAGATGTGGGGGCCCTCAGTTTAGGGGTTAATAGGTAGTTTATGGGTGTTATTGTACTTTGTAGCACTTTAGTTAAGAGCTTTATGTTCCAGCGTTAGCCCATAAAACTCTTAACTACTGACTTTTATATGAGGTAGGAGTCTTGGAGGTAGAGGCTGTACCACTCACTTCTTCCAAGACTCGTAATACCGGCGTTAGGTAAATCCCATTAAAAAGATAGGATACGCAATTGACGTAAGGGGATTTACGGTAGCTAGCTAACATTTTCTGGTAATTCTTTTTTTTACCATTGTCTTGTAATATCAGATTGTACTTCTGGGCAAGTTTAAAGAGATATAAAACCCAAACATATTCACCTAGATTACGAGTTTTGCGTTAGAAGCTGTGCGGTGCTAACGAGCAGTCAACAGCGCTGGTATTACAAGTTTTTACAAACCAGTCATGAAGTGAGCGTTGAGCAAAATTTTGTTCCTTACCGCACTCCAATACCAGCGCTGCTTATGTTAGCGGTGAGCTGGTGTAACGTGCTTGTGCACGATTTCCCCATAGGATTCAACGGGGAGAGCCGGCTGAAAAAAAAGTCTAACACCTGCAAAAAAGCAGCGTAAAACTCCTTAACGCAGCCCCATTGATTCCTATGGGGAAACACATTTTATGTTTACACCTAACACCCTAACATGAACCCTGAGTCTAAACACCCCTATTTTTACACTTATTAACCCCTAATCTGCCGTCCCCGACATCGCCGACAACTACAGTATAATTATTAACCCCTAATCTGCCGCTCCGGACACCGCCGCCACCTACATTATACTTATGAACCCCTAATCTGCTGCCCCCAACATCGCCAACACCTACATTATATTTATTAACCCCTACTCTGCCGTCCCCAATATCGCAGCCACCTACCTACACTTATTAACCCCTAATCTGCCGCCTCCAACGTTGCTGCCACTATAATAAACATATTAACTCCAAAACCGCCACACTCCTGTCTCGCAAACATTAGTCAAATGCGATTAACCCCTAATCTGCCGGCCCTAACATTGCCGCCACCTACCTACATTTATTAACCCCTAATCTGCCGCCCCCAACGTCGCCGCCACTATATTAAATTTATTAACCCCTAAACCTAAGTCTAACCCTAACATATAAAATATATTGGAGATGTTTTGAGATTTTTACTCTCATACAATTATTTCATGTTTGAGGGCACCTATTATAGACAGACCTGTGGAACGGCCATGGGGGCTAATTTTGCCCCGGCATTCGCAAACCTTTATGTCTCATGGTGGGAACTCACCTATATTTATAGTATCCTAAATCCATGGTTAGAGGACATTTTGCTTTTTGTACGGTACATAGATGATCTTTTGATCATCATTAAAAGACCAGTCGATAACATTCTTTTTAATAACTTTATCAAATTTTTGGATAATAATTTTATGAACCTCAAATTCACTGGATCTTTTGATCCTTTTGAGGTGAATTATCTTGACTTAACCCTTACAAGTTTAGGAGATAAAGTAATTACTAAAACCTTCCGTAAGCCCACTGCAGGCAATACGATTCTGCATGCTGCTTCGCATAAGGTTAAAGAGAAATACACAATCTCCTGAGGTTTATGAATCACAGTCAGTTGAACTTAAAAACAGACTTAATAGCCAGAGGCTATAATGCCAAGGCATTAGAGACATGCATGAATGAAATTAAATTGTATAATCCTTCTCTAAAAAAATCCACTGATAGCTCCTTTAAGGAAGCAATAGTATTCACCACCGAATATACTAGTCAGTATACTCAGATAGCTAAAATATTGAAGAAACATCTCCATATCCTCAAAGGTGATCCCATTCTTGCCCCTCTTATCAAGCACTGCAAATTTGTCCCAAAAAAAACAAAAACATTAGCTAGAAGGCTTTCTCCCAGCAATATTACTAGAGTGGATACCTCTGGTTCTCAATGGTTGGTTAGACAAGGTAATTTCAAATGTCTTAGCAAAAATTGTCATATGTGCTCCTGCATTGGACCAGGCAATTCTTTTGCAAGCAGTGTAACTAATAAAAGATACAGCATTAATTTTAATGCCAATTGTGGCACTACTTTTGCTGTTTATTTACTTACTTGCAGAATATGCCAGCTCCAATATGTGGGACAAACCTCCAGGGGGGTGAGAAAAAGGTTTAGTGAACATCTTAGGGATACCAAAAATTATGTTAAGGAGTCAGCCATTGCCAATCATTTTAATGGAGAACATTTTACTAATATAGCAAACCTCTCTGTACAAATAATAGATTTAGCAATTGTTCCCCCTAGAGGAGGCAATAGGTATAACATTCTTCAAAGAAAGGAAATATATTGGATTTTGCAATTGCAGACGAGGGTGCCATTAGGCATGAACAGAGAATGTGATATAAACTTTTTTATAGATGTTTGAATTTTCTTATCACTCTGCTCTTGCATTGTTTTATCTTCGTTTGCTTTTGCAATAACCATTTTAATGCCTTCCTATTCTCTTATCTATTCAATTACTATTCTGCAGATATAGTTTTCATATACATGCCCTCCACGTATTCATTTAAACATGGCTCCACATTGGGTTGCTCTATTATTAAGTTAAAGATTATTTGGTCACATTTAATTTAATCTAATGTATCAGGATATATTACATCATAATGTTTGTGTAATATTTTGTTGGTCTTATTATTCTGTTAGCTTATACATGTGTTATACTTTATTTCAGTATAGTCACATAACCACTTTCTTCCCCAGTTCCTCGTTTTTAGTAAATTTAGGAAACTAAGGGGTTAAGTTTTTAATTGGTTAGGGTATATTAAGCTCATTTTGTGCTTCCCATGTATCAGATCTATGAGTAAGCACCTGTAGGGGGCGCAAGACGCGTCAGATCATTGCCTTTGTCCACACTACCTGTCTGTATGCTTGTTTGATGAACAGTGCCACACAGTATTGTACTTTTTGGATTGGTATTTACCGTGTACAACACTAATAAAGTGGACTATTCTTTTCGCATATCATATTCGTGTGCAGTGCCTGACGTTTTTTCCTTCCTCTAACCCTAACATCCCCTAACTTAAATATAATTTAAATAAATCTAAATAAAATTACTATCATTAACTAAATTATTCCTATTTAAAACTAAATACTTACCTGTAAAATAAACTCTAAGCTAGCTACAATATAACTAATAGTTACATTGTAGCTATCTTAGGGTTTATTTTTATTTTACAGGCAAATTTGTATTTATTTTAGCTAGGTAGAATAGTTATTAAATAGTTATAAACTATTTAATAACTACCTAGCTAAAATAAATACAAAAGTACCTGTAAAATAAAACCTATCCTAAGTTACACTAACACCTAACACTACACTATAATTAAATTAATTCCCTAAATTAAATACAATTAAATACAACCAAATAAAAAAACACTAAATTACAGAAAATAATAAACAAATTACAAGATTTTTAAACTAATTACACCAAATCTAATCCCCCTAAAAAAATAAAAAAGCCCCCCCCCCAAAATAAAAAAGCCCTACCCTACACTAAATTACAAATAGCCCTTAAAAGGGCCTTTTGCGGAATTAAGGTAGAAAAAATCCTATTGGCTGATGCAATCAGCCAATAGGATTGAAGTTCAATCCTATTGGCTGATCCAATCAGCCAATAGGATTGAGCTTGCATTCTATTGGCTGATTGGAACAGCCAATAGAATGCTAGCTCAATCCTATTGGCTGATTGCATCAGCCAATAGGATTTTTTCTACCTTAATTCCGATTGGCTGATAGAATTCTATCAGCCAATCAGAATTGAAGGGACGCCATCTTGGATGATGTCATTTAAAGGAACCTTCATTCAGTGTTAGCCGTCGGAAGGAAGAGGATGCTCCGCGATGGATGTCTTGAAGATGGACCCGATCCGCGCCGGATGGATGAGGATAGAAGATGCCGTCTGGATGAAGACTTCTGCCCGTCTGGAGGACCACTTCACCCAGCTTGGATGAAGACTTCTCCCGGCTTCATTGAGGACTTCGGCCCGGTTGGATGAAGACTTCTCCCGGTAAGGTGATCTTCAAGGGGTTAGTGTTAGGTTTTTTTAAGGGGGTATTGGGTGGGTTTTAGAGTAGGGTTGGTTGTGTGGGTGGTGGGATTTAATGTTGGGGGGGATTTGTAATTTTTTTATAGGTAAAAGAGCTGATTACTTTGGGGCAATGCCTCACAAAAGGCCCTTTTAAGGGCTATTTGTAATTTAGTGTAGGGTAGGGCTTTTTTTATTTTGGGGGGGCTTTTTTATTTTGTTAGGGGGATTAGATTAGGTGTAATTAATTTAAAAATCTTGTAATTTCTTAAATTCTGTAATTTAGTGGGGGGGGGGTTGTACTTTAGCTAATTTTATTCAATTTTATTTAATTGTATTTAATTTAGGGAATTAATTTAATTATAGCATAGTGTTAGGCGCTAGTGTAACTTAGGTTAGGTTTTATTTTACAGGTAGTTTTGTATTTATTTTAGCTAGGTAGTTATTAAATAGTTAATAACTATTTAATAACTATTCTACCTAGTTAAAATAAATACAAACTTGCCTGTAAAATAAAAATAAACCCTAAGCTAGCTACAATGTAACTATTAGTTATATTGTAGCTAGCTTAGGGTTATTTTATAGGTAAGTATTTAGCTTTAAATAGGAATAATTTAGTTACATAGATATTGACGGCAGATAAGAGCCATAGGCCCAGCAAGTCTGCCCGACCTTACCTAACAGTATAAACTAATCTAGTTCATAGGATAGCCTTATGCTTGTCCCATGCATTTTTAAAGTCCCCCACAGTGTTTGTTGCTACTACCTCTTGAGGAAGTTTATTCCATAAATCAATCACTCTTTCTGTAAAGAAGTGCTTCCTCAAATTACTCCTGAATCTACTACCCTTTAGCTTGAGCTCATGACCCCTTGTTCTTGAATTTTCCATTTTATGTAAAATACCCACAGCCTCAGTTTTACTAAACCCTTTAATGTACTTGAAAGTTGCTATCATATCACCTCTTTCCCTTCTCTCCTCTAAGCTATACATATTTAGGTAATTGAGCCTATCCTGGTAAGTTTTATTTTTTAGACCATGTACCATTTTGGTAGCCCTCCTTTGCCCAGATTCAAGTTTGTTAATATCCTTCTGAAGATATGGCCTCCAGAACTGCACACAATACTCAAGATGAGGCCTAACTGATGATCTATAAAGTGGCATTAGAACCTTACTATTTCTGCTGCAAATACCTCTACCAATACATCCAAGCATTCTGTTAGCCTTACTCGCTGCATTACTACATTGTTTACTAAGTTTTAAATCATCTGAAATAATAATTCCCAAGTCCTGTTCCTCATCTGTAACAGTCAGTAAAGTGTCATTGAGTCTGTAATTAACATTTGGATTTTTCTTCCCTAAATGCATTATTTTATACTTTGCTGTGTTAAACTTTAGATCCCAGTCGTTTGTCCAATCCTCTAATTGTTGTATATCACTTCTCATTTTGTCTACCCCCCCTGGAACATCTACTCTGTTGCAAATTTTTGTATCATCTGCAAAGAGACATACTTTCCCCTGTAGCCCTTTGCTGATATCGCAGATAAATATGTTAAACAAAACAGGCCCCAGAACTGACCCCTGAGGAACACCACTAGTAACAGCCCCCTCTGCTGAATGAACTCCATTTACTAAGACACTTTGTTTTCTGTCCTTAAGCCAGCATTCCACCCAGTTCACAATTTTTGAATCTAGACCAAGGATATATAGTTTGTGAATTAGTTTATTGTGTGGGACGGTGTCAAATGCTTTGCTGAAATCTAGATATGCTACATCAACTGCTCCACCCTTGTCTAATACTTTTGTTACATAATCAAAGAAGTCAATTAGATTAGTCTGACATGATCTCCCTGAAGTAAAACCATGCTGATTTTGGTCCTCTAAATTGTTTGTCTTTATGTAAGTCATAATTCTTTCTTTTAAGAGGCTTTCCATTAATTTCCCTACTACTGAAGTTAAACTAACTGGCCTGTAGTTGCCAGATTCTTCTCTACTGCCCTTTTTATGAAGAGGTATTACAGGTTAATGATAGTAATTTTATTTAGATTTATTTAAATTATATTTAAATTAGGGGTGGTTAGGGCTAGACTTAGATTTAGGGGTTAATAAATATAATATAGTGGCGGCGACATTGGGGCAGCAGATTAGGCGTTAATAAATGTAGGTAGGTGTCGGCGATGTTAGGGATGGCAGATTAGGTGTTAATAATATTTAACTAATGTTTGCAAGGCGGGAGTGCGGTGGTTTAGGGGTTAATATATTTAAGTGGCGGCGTTATCCGGTTCAGGAGATTAGGGGTTAAAATTTTTATTTTAGTGTTTGCAATGCAGGAGGGCCTCGGTTTAGGGGTTAATAGGTAGTTTATGGGTGTTAGTGTACTTTTTAGCACTTTAGTTAAGAGTTTTATGCTATGGCGTTGTAGCATAAAACCCATAACTACTGACTTAAAAATGCGGTACCAGTCTTGACAGGAGAGGGTCTACCGCGCTATGCAAGTCCCATTAAAAAAAGAGGATACGCGGAGGCGGAGCTTGGCCACGCTGGAAGATGGCCGCACATTAGGAAAGCTCCAGCCACCTAAGCTGACATTATAGCCTTTAACAGCAACTAAGCATCTAAAACCTTCCCAAAATCCTCTCCATATCAGTGCTGACTGATCCTGGCCATATAGGTTTATGGCTTATACTTAAAAGAAGCCACCCTACCTCTTTCGATAGACTGCAGCAGATCGCACAGGATCCTATAAAGGCCCACCCGCAGACCACAACACAGACCCGGCTTAAGACCTACCCTGACACACCAACACCCGCCTGCACCTTGTGCCTGTGTGGCGGACCTCCCGAGCAGCGATCCTCTCTGACACAGCAGTGCCAGGTAAACCCGGACGAGTCACTCCTCAGGTTGGGCCTATCTCCCGCTCTCCTGGCAAGCAGCCGATTACATAGACTTTAACCGGATCCTCACCGGAACACAGATCCCCTAAGGAGAGAACAGGAACTTACCCTGTGCTCCGCTAGACCCGGATTGCAGTTGGTTCCTGCACCGAAGAAGAGCTTGCATTACACTGCTGACTCCCGGGCTTGCCTCTACTCGATCTACGTCACAGACATCACGCCGTTGAAGGCCCCCTGCAAAATCAAAGGCCAGGTAACAAAGCTGTGTGGACATACATACCCTGTATCTTATAAAAATTTCACCAAACGCTCCACACTTATTAGGAGAAATTACAACTAAACACGTCAGGGCCTCTTATTGACAGGGCACGACTCTTCTGTTGGGATACGAAGCCTTTATTAACCCAGCACGCTGCCTAATAGAGAACTTTAGCATACTAGAAATAAAATACTTCTATCCTTATTGAGTGCTTGCTACCGCACCACATCCCCTATCATATAGATAACAATTCATATCTAACAATTTTTCAACTAACTACATTGGAGTTTCAATTACTATCTACTGGTCTCCCATTCTACAACACTCTTAGGGCATGCCTAGCAAGCGGGTAAATAAAACTGATAAAACAAGCTCTACTAAGCCTATGAGCCACTACCTTAGGCCTATAGACACTGATAGTGACCTTGGTGGGAGCGAAATGGAACCACTACAGGACAACTGCAGCGCATCTGCTCCACACATTAATGCCAGCCATTCCCAGTGTATTACTAAAAGTGACATACATAACTTATCGTCTAAGGAAGATATTCAAAGTGTTTTAAATGAGATGCGAAGTTTATTTGGAGATCTAAGGAAAGACCTTTCTGTTCTTGAAGCTAGAGTTATCAAAACTGAAAAAACTTCACATGATAATATGATCCAGATCCGTCAAAACACTGCTGACATACAAAACCACACAGATAATCTGCAGTTCCTCAATGACAAAATAGAGGACATGGACAATAGGGGGCGAAGAAACAATTTACGCTTTCGTGGAATAACTGAAGCTGTTACCCCCCAAAACATAGAGGGATATTTACAAGCCCTATTTCGTATTATCAAAGACACCCCAACATCCCCCGAGATTCCCATAGAGAGGGCACATAGGGCTCTTCGGCCCAAACCACCCAACAAGGCCCCTCCGAGGGATATAATTGTCAGATTTTTGAACTACAAAGATAAAGAAGAAATCCTCCAAGGCGCAAGAAGAAAACATCCAATCACCCACATAGGTGAAGAAATACAGGTATTCTCGGATTTGTCACCTATGACCCTGCAGAAAAGGAGAGACTTAGGACACATCACATCTGCTCTTAGAAGCCGTGGGGTCCCTTATAGGTGGGGCTTTCCGGTTTCAATAATAGCCACCAATAACAATAAAACCTCAATTTTCAGGCCAGGAATGGATCACAGAGACTTCCTTGACAGCTTGGCGATCTCAAACGCCCTTACGGACACCTCTAGAGTGAACGATTCACGACTACCAACACGATCAGCACAAGAACATCAAGCTGAAGTCTCTGAGGGGTAAAGTATGTTAAGCCTCAGGGCTCTGAACTGTAACTTTTACATAGGACCTTGTGCACCTCATAACATTTGTATTTGAACTCTTAATGTGTCTTGCATTACCAATTGTGGCTTCTGTGTTAAATCTTCTGTACCTGAGAGGCCCATCACCTATTTCTCTAGGGTAATTATCTAGATTTCAGCTATGTCTCACTAATACTATGTATCACCCTAGTCATTCTTACCGAAGATGGCCTTGGGGCTTTAGAGGTACAATTAGACTAATGAGAGCATTATGTACCCCATTGTAGTTTCAATATATGACCTGCAGAGGTCCTTGGCATAGAATATATTGTGCCCCGAGGCATTTAATGCCGCAAGACCTTAACATAGTGGCTCCTCATGAGCATTTATAGCCCACAGATATAGTATAAACATGTCCTCATAGTGTTGAATATGCACAGAGGTGAATCCGAAAATCTACGCAAAGAGTTTATGAGACAATACGACTTCCCTCTTGGAGAAATAATTTTGCTTAATATACTGATATTTGTCTAATGTTCAACATCTAATCTGTTTTATATCACAAAAATGTTTTCAATGTAAAAACAAACTTATTGGGTTTATAGGTATAAACTGCTCCTCTCTGGGGTGTCTGTCGTATACTCGGCTGAAAACACTAAGAGATAACTGAGAATACTACTCTGTTAAGTAAACACGTGAGACATGAATAGCATGCACACACAACCCACTATACATATACGTTAGACAACCAACTCTTGCCTTTTCCCCGAAAAAGACTTGGCGCTTCTAACGCCCATACTATCTCAATTTGATTGCTTACCCTCTTATTTAAGAGGACATACCTCTATACCTTCGCTACATGTAATGTATCACGACATAAGCTACTCAGGCTGCTCCCTAATTATACACTCTTCACATCTAACGTGCCTCAAGAACTTAAATAACTACCTGACACTTAATTCGCACACTTACAGCTTTATGGGTAAGAGTTAAGCAAGACACTTTCAGACTGGTATTTCATCTCTTTAAATGTTATCGAGAAGGCTGGTTAATAATAATGTTTATGTACGCTACTTAAAAAATGTTGCTGGTATTTTATAAGTTATATATAGCTTACGTCAGTTAAGGGGCTTTTCCCCTATTTTTGTACTCTTTGTTCTGTTACAAGGTCTGCCTGGGGCATCCCTGAGATCTTAGGTCAACCACCCCTAATTTTACCTTGTTAAAAACTTTTTTGGGTCTCACCTTTGCACCAGGTAACCTCTATCTCCCCAACTCTTTTCCACCCATCTAAACTTCCCCCAACCTTCTCCCCTTTTCCCCTCTCTTTTTTTTTTTTTTTTTTTTTTTTTTTTCTCTCAGAGTGATCACCATGCCACAACAGTACAAGTCTAAGAAATTTTGTGACCATTCCATAAATATCACAACTATTAATGCAAAGGGTCTAAATGACCCAGGCAAGCGCTCTATTGCTTTTAGGGAACTGCAAAAATCTCAGAGTCAGATAATCCTACTTCAGGAAACGCATTTTAAGAAAGGTAAAGAACCCAAATGGAATAACTCCCGGTTCCCTCTAGCATATTTCGCTTCAGGCCAAACTAAAAGAGGGGGAGTGGGCATAGTATTCCACAAGTCAGTCCCCTTCCTTCCAACGCTTATAGAAAAAGACCCTAACGGACGTTTCCTGCTATTGGTGGGGACCCTTTTTGGACACTACATAACACTGGTTTCCATATACTCTCCCAATCAGGGTCAAGAGACTTTTCTAAAACACATCTCAGACTTAATCTTGGAACACTCTAGAGGAATCACATATTTAGCGGGCGACTTTAACTTGGTTGTCGACCCTTTAGTAGATACCTCAAGAGGTATATCATGCACTCCCAATTCGACAATTTGTCAGGTAAATGAGACACTAGCTAATTTAAAGTTCCATGACATCTGGCGCACACTACACCCGACGGCCAGGGATTTTTCATTCTACTCTAACCCCCATAATAGCTATTCTAGACTGGATTACATATATACTGACTCCTGCGGTTTATCACTCACCCACAACTGCGTCATTGATCACATAACCTGGTCAGACCACGCTCCTGTCTCGTGCTCGATCCTCTGGCCTGATATTCCCATCACACATAATACTTGGAAGTTAGACGACTCGATCCTTGATGACCCCCTCATCTTTAACGATATTATTAAAACATTAAAAGAATACTTTGAGATCAATACTTACCCGGACACTACACAAGAGATTATATGGGAAGCCCACAAAAGCGTGATCAGAGGATCTCTGATCAGACATAAAGCCTTTCTTAATAAACAGTACAGAACCAAATACAATACTATTCAGGCACAGATTGCGCTGCTCGAGGCAAAACACAAAACCAGTCCATCTTGTATGAGTACACTAAACGACCTAAAGAACACTAGGACTGAATTTCAGAGACACCTAACACAGTCACATCAAAAGAAAGCTCTGCAATTGAGACAGTATTATTATGAAGGAGGTGACAAACCCGGTAGAATCCTAGCGAGATCTCTTAAAAAGCGACAACTTCGTTCGCACATTCACTCCCTTAAATCATCCGACGGTAGAGAGTTGCGCAGCAGTGAGCAGATTACAAACGAGTTCTACAAATACTACCACTCATTATACAACATCCACAGTCCATCAAACAGGCCAGATCAGGCAGCTAATGACCTACAACACGAAACTAATGTTGACTCTTACCTCAGAAATATAGACCTCCCCACTTTATCAAAGGAAGATTCTGATCTTCTGGATTCTCCCATTACAATTGAGGAATTGTTTGAAGCCATTAAAAACTCACCAGGGGGAAAGAGCCCAGGGCCTGATGGTTTTTCCACAGCATATTACAAGAAGTTTAAGGAGGTTCTAGCAGGCCCAATTCTCCAGTTATTTAATAGTTTACGAGATCGCCCCTCACTATCACGAATCCTTTTAGAAGCACACATCACTGTTATACCGAAGCCAGGTAAGTCAGCTGATACCCCAGGTCATTTTCGCCCCATATCCCTGATAAATTCAGATATGAAGCTGCTGGCGAAGATTTTGGCATCCAGACTTAATAAATATCTGCCGCAGCTGATCAGTAATGACCAGGTGGGATTTGTCCCTGGCCGAGAGGCCAGGGATAACACTATCAAGGTGACCCAGCTGATTACTCATGCTAGGGTCTCGGGCACTCCGATGGTGCTCTTCTCCACCGACGCAGAGAAGGCCTTTGATAGGGTAAATTGGGTCTTCCTGCGTCGGGTACTGGAAAAGATGGGATTTGGCCAGGTGTTTTTGAACTACGTCTTAGCCTTATATTCCAACCCTAACGCCAGGATCAGAGTCAACAACACCCTTTCAGACCCACTAGACATAAAGAATGGTACTCGGCAGGGCTGCCCTCTGTCTCCACTCCTCTTTGCCCTAACCATTGAGGTTCTCGCACAAAAAGTTAGAACGAATTCCTGCATAAACGGAATAAGAGTGGGGGACGCGGAACACAAACAGGCGCTTTACGCTGACGAGGTCTTGTACACTCTGACTAATGTATCAAAATCGCTCCCTGAATTACTGGCGGAATTAGGGGAATATGGAAAGGTCTCTGACTTTTCTCTTAATTTGAGCAAGTCGGAGCTCCTTAACATTAATACATGTCCAAAAGCAATACAGAACTTACAACAAAAATACCAAATTTCAATAGCCGCTAAGAAGTTAAAATACTTAGGCATTTTTCTAACTCCTGACCCAACAGATCTCTTTAAATATAATTACGTTCCTCTTAAAAATGAGATTGCTGCCGATCTCTCCTCATGGAAAAACAGATACATATCCTGGCTGGGCAGAGCGGGGGTCATTAAGATGAATGTTTTGCCCCGACTGTTGTATCTGTTCCAGACACTTCCCATAACATTGCCAAAGGGCTATATCGCCCAAATACAGAAACTTATTGAGCAATACACATGGGATAATATTAAGCCCAGGGTCCCTAAACGCACCATGTACTTACCAAGAGATAGAGGAGGCTTGGGCCTACCTGATATTTCCAATTACAAAAAAGCTATAGGACTACAGAGGATAGTGGAATGGGCTCATAATCCTAAACACAAAGCATGGGTGGGCTTAGATAGACAAATTCTGAAGGTTAGTAATGTGGGCTCTCTAGCATGGCTTCCCCCCGCGCAGCGCCCCAAGATAATTAACAGATATCACCTCTTTGATGAGGCGTTTAGCAACTGGGACTCCACTGTCATGACCTCCACTAATATCTCCTCATACTTCTCTCCTCTAACACCAGTTATAGAAAACCCGGAGATACCCTACCACAGATTGGGAGCTCATAGAATTATACCCTACAGAGTCAGGGAGGGTTCAGTCATGGGGGTCGTAGAATCAGGACAGATTAAATCGCTTGACTCCCTTAGGACATTTCAACCCAATATCTTCTCCTCGTGGATGCATTACAATCAGTTAATACACTTTATCTCTAACCACAAACGAAAGCGAGAATTGGACAGATCCCTTACTACCTTTGAGAGTTTATGCACTAGAGACTCCCTCCCTGGACACTTAATCTCCCTCATATACAAAATAGTGACCTTGCAGGGAACAGATTCACTCCCGACTTACACTACTCGATGGTCAGAGGACTTAGGGCTGGACATTGAATTAGAACAATGGTTAAAAGCGTTTAAACTTATAAAAAAATCATCGGTCTCATCAACTATACAAGAATCACATATTAAGCTCTTTAGCAGGTGGTACCTGACGCCTATCAGATTGCATAGATTTTTCCCAACGGCTAGCCCTCTGTGTTGGAGGGGCTGTGGAGGCCACGGCTCCTTGCTGCACATATGGTGGTCATGCCCCACTTTGGTACCTTTTTGGAATGAGGTTGTGCGTAAGATGTCTGAGATCTTGCACATTCACGTTCCGGCAAGCCCGGAGATCATGCTTTTCCTAAGACTACCCAAGACGGCAAGCCAGGTACACTTGGCACTGCTGCTACTTATGATCACTGGAGCGAAAAAGCTGATACCAAGAAAATGGAAGACCCGCTCGATCCCTACGCTGGGAGAGTGGAGTCTTCAGGTAGAGGAATTGCTGACCCTAGAGAGATACCACTATCTCAAAAACCACACATTAGACAAATTTGAACTTCTATTAGCGTTATGGCGCGGCACAATATAAAGCCCTTGCTGCTGGATGGGAAATCTCTGTTTGAATTTTAATTTTTTTTTTTTTTTTTTTTTTTTTTTTTTTTTTTTTTTTTTCCTTCCCTCTTCATTCTAGGTCCTTTTCCCCTCTACACCCCCTTTTCTCTAATGACCTACTCCCGACTCTCCCCTCCCTCTATACAGGTTGTTTGATACATAGTTCTCACATGTTCATCTAAAAATTGTTTAAAAACAGTATGATTGTAAACTCACGTTTCCAGCTGAGTCCTGGGAACGGGGGCAGATTTCAATTTGAAGTGTATGACTTTTTTAGCCTCTAATTACCTGTGTATTTTTCATAAGTGTTATGTGGCTTTATCACACTTGTATTTTTGTTATTCAATAAAGCTCTTTTAAAAAAAAAAAAAAAAAAAAAAAAAAAAAAGAGGATACGCAATTTACGCAAGTGGATTTGCGGTATTTCCAAGTCTGGCCAAAAAAGTGAGCAGTGAGCCTGTACCTGCAAGACTTGTAATACCAGTGGGCGTTAAAAAGCAGCGTTAGGACCTCTTAACGCTGCTTTTTAAGCCTAACGCACAACTCGTAATCTAGCCGAAAGTTTTGTCATTCATATAGAGCATAGAATTTTAAACAATTTTCTAATGTACTTCTATTATGAATTTGCTCTTTTGGTATCTTTTGTTGAAGAGCATGAACGTAAGCTCAGGAACCTTCCCATGTCTGGAACACTATATGGCAGCAGTTTTGAAAGAATAGTATCCATTTACAAGGGCGCTAGATTGCAGCACTATTTCCTGCAAAGTAGTGCTCCAAACAGTTACCTAGGTATTTCTCCAACACAGAATATCTAATTTGATAATAGTAGTAAACAGGAAACATTTTAAAACTGTATGCTCTGTCTGACTTACAAGTGATCCCTTTAACTGCCACTCCTCAACTAATGCAACTACCTGTCAATAACTTTTTAATAGTTTGTTTTTATTTTTATGGAGTGCAGCAATATCAATAAAGATACATTCCAAGATTCAGTTGTGGGCTGTTTCAACAGAAAGATGAATTATTATTATTATTTGCTGTCATTTTTTATTATACCAAGGTCAGTCATTTAACTACACATTAATAATTAACATAACCTTGTGGCTTCATTTTAATACATTTTGTGTGCATGTAGGCAATTCATTGTATAACAACATAACATTTATAAACCAATGAGTCATCATGAACACAATAATAAAGAAACCATAACATGCTTGCATCTGTAGGCTTGCACGAAAACAAGGGGAACAAGGACCATTCGGCCCTTGTTAATAAAGGGACACTCAGGTCAAATACATTTTTTTATGATTCAGATACAGCATGTAATTTTAAACAACTTTCCAATTTACTTCCATTAAAAAAAATGTGCACAGTCTTTTATATTTACACTTTTTGAGTGACCAGCTCCTACAGAGCATGTGCAAGAATTCACAGAATATACGTATAGAGTATACATTTGTGATTGGCTGATTGCTATCACATGGTACAGGGGGAGTGGAAATATACATAACTATGAAATTTGTTAGAAAAAAATCTACTACTCATTTGAAATTCAGTGAAAATGCTATTGTATTGTCTTGTTATCTTGCATTTGTTGATTATGCAAATCCACTGTGTTTACTGATCAGCCCCATAGTTATATGCAAGCAACAGTGCAGTAATAAATTCTTTAAAAACAACCCAACTTGATTTTTGTGTGATTGTATGGTAGTGTAGTGTACCTTTATTAAGTTAAATCTTTACACATACCTCATAAATATAGCCATTGTTTTGTAATACCTTAATGGTGGTCTAATCAAAGTGCATCAAAATTTACTAAGAGAATTGCTATATCATGTTCTCTTCCCTAAGTATATGATTAACTTACATTATTTCCTTAAACACTGAAATCATTGTAAAACATTTTATATGCTGTTTATTACTGAAAGCTTCATCATAACATACCCATAAAATGTATTGCATCTGTACCCAGTGTTTGATCCTCCTGTAGGGTAATTGTATCCTATATATCTTTATCAATCAGAGGTAAAGAACAAATTATGTGCCAGAGTGTATCGGTTTTTATCGCTTCCGCTTTCAAGCTATCTTCGGTAGAAGTAACCTTTTTGCACGTCGGGTAGTGCTCATATTACAAGTTGAAAGTAAAACATTTTTGCAGGCACACTAACTCAACGTGCGTAAATAGCAGAGCTTTAAATACCACGGGCGTGCTAACTTATTCCTCCATAGAAGTCAATGGTGGAAAAAAACACCCTACTCGTGTTCAAACCTGATCGCATATTCTCAAGATTGATAACCCAACATGAAAATATGAATATTTCACATTCCAATGTTCTTTTCATAGAAGAATATGTTCTATTTATTTTTAAATACATAAATATATATACAGGGAGTGCAGAATTATTAGGCAAATGAGTATTTTGACCACATCATCCTCTTTATGCATGTTGTCTTACTCCAAGCTGTATAGGCTCAAAAGCCTACTACCAATTAAGCATATTAGGTGATGTGCATCTCTGTAATGAGAAGGGGTGTGGTCTAATGACATCAACACCCTATATCAGGTGTGCATAATTATTAGGCAACTTCCTTTCCTTTGGCAAAATGGGTTAAAAGAAGGACTTGACAGGCTCAGAAAAGTCAAAAATAGTGAGATATCTTGCAGAGGGATGCAGCACTCTTAAAATTGCAAAGCTTCTGAAGCGTGATCATCGAACAATCAAGCGTTTCATTCAAAATAGTCAACAGGGTTGCAAGAAGCGTGTGGAAAAGCCAAGGTGCAAAATAACTGCCCATGAACTGAGAAAAGTCAAGCGTGCAGCTGCCAAGATGCCACTTGCCACCAGTTTGGCCATATTTCAGAGCTGCAACATCACTGGAGTGCCCAAAAGCACAAGGTGTGCAATACTCAGAGACATGGCCAAGATAAGAAAGGCTGAAAGACGACCACCACTGAACAAGACACACAAGCTGAAACGTCAAGACTGGGCCAAGAAATATCTCAAGACTGATTTTTCTAAGGTTTTATGGACTGATGAAATGAGAGTGAGTCTTGATGGGCCAGATGGATGGGCCCGTGGCTGGATTGGTAAAGGGCAGAGAGCTCCAGTCCGACTCAGACGCCAGCAAGGTGGAGGTGGAGTACTGGTTTGGGCTGGTATCATCAAAGATGAGCTTGTGGGGCCTTTTCGGGTTGAGGATGGAGTCAAGCTCAACTCCCAGTCCTACTGCCAGTTTCTGGAAGACACCTTCTTCAAGCAGTGGTACAGGAAGAAGACTGCATCCTTCAAGAAAAACATGATTTTCATGCAGGACAATGCTCCATCACACGTGTCCAAGTACTCCACAGCGTGGCTGGCAAGAAAGGGTATAAAAGAAGAAAATCTAATGACATGGCCTCCTTGTTCACCTGATCTGAACGCCATTGAGAACCTGTGATCCATCATCAAATGTGAGATTTACAAGGAGGGAAAACAGTACACCTCTCTGAACAGTGTCTGGGAGGCTGTGGTTGCTGCTGCACGCAATGTTGATGGTGAACAGATCAAAACACTGACAGAATCCATGGATGGCAGGCTTTTGACTGTCCTTGCAAAGAAAGGTGGCTATATTGGTCACTGGTTTGTTTTTGTTTTGTTTTTGAATGTCAGAAATGTATATTTGTGAATGTTGAGATGTTATATTGGTTTCACTGGTAAAAATAAATAATTGAAATGGGTATATATTTGTTTTTTGTTAAGTTGCCTAATAATTATGCACAGTAATAGTCACCTGCACACACAGATATCCCCCTAAAATAGCTATAACTAAAAACAAACTAAAAACTACTTCCAAAACTATTCAGCTTTGATATTAATAAGTTTTTTGGGTTCATTGAGAACATGGTTGTTGTTCAATAATAAAATTAATCCTCAAAAATACAACTTGCCTAATAATTCTGCACTCCCTGTATATATATATATATATATATATATATATATATATATATATATATATATATATATATATATACAGTGGGACAAAAAAGTATTTAGTCAGCCACCAATTGTGCAAGTTCTCCCACTTAAGAAGATGTGAGAGGCCTGTAATTTTCATCATAGGTATACCTCAACTATTAGAGACAAAATGTGGAAACAAAACCAGACAATCACATTGTCTGATTTGGAAAGAATTTATTTGCAAATTATGGTGGAAAATAAGTATTTGGTCAATATCAAAAGTTCATCTCAATACTTTGTTATATATCCTTTGTTGGCAATGACAGAGGTCAAACATTTTCTGTAAGTCTTCACAAGGTTGTCACACACTGTTGCTGGTATGTTGGCCCATTCCTGCATGTAGATCTCCTCTGGAGCAGTGATGTTTTGGGGCTGTCGCTGGGCAACACAGACTTTCAACTCCCTCCAAAGGTTTTCTATGGGGTTGAGATCTGGAGACTGGCTAGGCCACTACAGGACCTTGAAATGCTTCTTACGAAGCCAATCCTTCGTTGCCCGGGCGGTGTGTTTGGGATCATTGTCATGCTGAAAGACCCAGCCACGTTTCATCTTCAGTGCCCTTGCTGATGGAAGGAGGTTTGCACTCAAAATCTCACGATACATGGCCCCATTCATTCTTTCATGTACACGGATCATCCTGTTCCCTTTGCAGAGAAACAGCCCCAAAGCATGATGTTGCCACCCCCATGCTTCACAGTAGGTATGGTGTTCTTTGGTTGCAACTCAGCATTCTCTCTCCTCCAAACACGATGAGTTATGTTTCTACCAAACAGGCCTACTTTGGTTTCATCTGACCATATGACATTCTCCAAATCCGCTTCTGGATCATCCAAATGCTCTCTAGCATACTTCAGATGGGCCCGGACATGTACTGGCTTAAGCAGGGGGACATGTCTGGCACTGCAGGATCTGAGTCCCTGGTGGCGTAGTGTGTTACTGATGGTAGCCTTTGTTACGTTGGTCCCAGCTCTCTGCAGGTCATTCACTAGGTCCCCCCGTGTGGTTCTGGGATGTTTGCTCACCGTTCTTGTGATCATTTTGACCCCACGGGGTGAGATCTTGCGTGGAGCCCCAGATCGAGGGAGATTATCAGTGGTCTTGTATGTCTTCCATTTTCTAATTATTGCTCCCACAGTTGATTTCTTCACACCAAGCTGCTTGCCTGTTGCAGATTCAGTCTTCCCAGCCTGGTGCAGGTCTACAATTTTGTTTCTGGTGTCCTTCAACAGCTCTTTGGTCTTCACCATAGTGGAGTTTGGAGTGTGACTGTTTGAGGTTATGGACAGGTGTCTTTTATACTGATAACAAGTTCAAACAGGTGCCATTAATACAGGTAATGAGTGGAGGACAGAGGAGCCTCTTAAAGGAGAAGATATAGGTCTGTGACAGCCAGAAATCTTGCTTGTTTGTAGGTGACCAAATACTTATTTTCCACCATTATATGCAAATAAATTCTTTCCAAATCAGACAATGTGATTGTCTGGATTTGTTTCCATATTTTGTCTCTCGTGGTTGAGGTATACCTATGATGAAAATTACAGGCCTCTCTCATCTTCTTAAGTGGGAGAACTTGCACAATTGGTGGCTGACTAAAAACTTTTTTGCCCCACTGTATATATTTATATATGGTATTTTGGTACAATATACAGTATATATATATATATATATATATATATATATATATATATATATATATATATACAGATGATTATATATAGGTATAGATTACAGATAATTATAGGAATATCTATTTATAAATACATAAAACATATTCTACTATGTGCAGAACATTGGAATCTGAAATATTTATTGTAAATACATAGTTCAAACCTTTATTAAATATGAATATTGCATAAATATAAGTTTACATGTTTTCCTCTACTTGACTGCAAAGGATTCCAATGCACTTCTATCTTTGAGGCCTACTTATCAAGCCATCAACTGTGCTCCATTTGAAGGCACCAATACGCTCGCCTGACATCGCCTAACATCACGGCCGCGGACTGAATACGCTCTCCATATTTATATAAAAAGCTGTCAAAAAGCCGCGCACCAAGTACGGGGCGATGAGCAGCGGATTGTTTTTAACTAACAGTCATCAATCTCGCTGCTATTGGGCTTTTTCCCAGCTATATTTATACCCTGTCACTAAACACCGGCACTATACTAAAATGTTTAACCCCTATCCCGCCGCTCCCCGACCCCACTGCAACTAAATAAAGTTAATAACCCCTGTCCCGCCGCTCCCAGAGCCCACCGCAACTCTTATAAACGTATTAACCCCTATCCCGCCGCCCCCCCGACCCCGCTGCAACTAACTAAATGTATTAACCCCTAAACCTCTGGCCTCCCACATCACTACCACTTACTGAACCTATTAACCCCTAAACTGAGAGCCCCCTACATCGCCATAAACTAAATTAACCTATTAACCCCTAAACCTAACACCCCGCTAAGTTTACATTAAATATTAACTCATCTCTATCTTATAATAAATTTAAACTTACTTTTAGATTTAAATTAAATCTAATAATTAACTAATAATTAACCTACCCTAACTGTTAAACTAAGATTACATTAAACTAATAATTAACCTACCCTAACTAATTACACCTAATCTAAGAGCCCTATGAAAATAAAAAATCCAGATTGAAATAGAAATCTGTCAGCCAATAGGAATCTAAGGGACGCCATCTTGGATGACGTCATTTAAAGGAACCTTCATTAGGAAGAAGACGTTGAAAGAAGAGGATGCCCGCGCTGGATGTCTTGAAGATGGAGCCGCTCCGCGCTGGATGGATGAAGATAGAAGATGCTGTCTGGATGAAGACTTCTGCCGGCTTGGATGAAGACTTCAGCCCGCTTGGATGAAGACTTCTGCAGGCTACAATGAGGACTTCTGCGGCTTCGTTGAGGATGGATGTCGGGTCTTCAGAAACTGTAAGTGGATCTTCGGGGGTTAGTGTTAGTTTTTTTTAAGGGTTTATTGTGTGGGTTTTAATTTTAGATTAGGGTTTGGGCAAGGAAAAAGAGCTAAATGCCCTTTTAAGGGCAATGCCCATACAAATGCCCTTTTCAGGGCAAATAGGGAGATAAGGTTTTTTAGATTAGGTTTTTATTTGGGGGGTTGGTTGTGTGGGTGGTGGGTTTTACTGTTGGGGGGTAATTGTATTTTTTTTTACAGGTAAAAGAGCTGATCTCTTTGGGGCAATGCCCCGCAAAAGGCCCTTTTAAAGGCCATTGGTAGTTTATTGTAGGCTAGGGTTTTTTTTTATTTTGGGGGGCTTTTTATTTTCATAGGGCTCTTATATTAGGTGTAATTGGTTTAAATATTTGATAATTTTTTTTTTTATTTTTTTTTACTTAGTGTTTATTTTTTTGTAGCTTAGTGTTTGTTATTTTGTGTAACGTAGTGTTTGTTATTTTGTGTAACTTAGTTGTTTGTTTTTTGTAACTTTGTAATTTTTAATAGCAGATTTAAATTATTTGAGTAGGGTTAGGTTTTTAAATATATAATATATTTAATTTAATTTGTGGTTTAATGTCATTTTAGTATAATAGTTAGGGTAGATTAATTAATAGTTTAATATAGTTTAATGTAATCTTAGTATAACAGTTAGGGTAGGTTAATTATTAGTTTAATATAGTTTAATTTAAATCTAAAGGTAAGTTTAAATTTATTATAAGATAGTGATGAGTTAATATTTAATGTAAAGTTAGCGGGTTGTTAGGTTTAGGGGTTAATAGGTTAATTTAGTTTATGGCAATGTGGGGGGCTGGTGGTTTAGGGGTTAAAAGGTTTAGTAAGTGGTAGTGATGTGGGAGGCCAGGGGTTTAGAGGTTAATAACTTTATTTAGTTGCGGTGGGCTCTGGGAGCGGCGGGATAGGGGTTAATACTTTTATGTAGGTGGCGGCGGTGTCGGGACCGCAGATTAGGGGTTAATAAGTATAATGTAGGTGGGGGCGGTGTAGGGGTGGCAGATTAGGGGTTAATAAGTGTAATGTAGGTGGTGGCGATGTTGGAGGCGGCAGATTAGGGGTGTTTAGACTCGGGGTACATGTTAGGGTGTTAGGTGTAAACATAAGTTTTATTCTCCCATAAGAATCAATGGGATATCTGGCAGCAGCGAACATAATCTTTCACTGCTTTCAGACTCCCATTGATTCCTATTGCATCCGCCGCCTCCAGGGCGGCGGATTGAAAAGCAGGTACACTGGGCCGGAATAGTGGCGAGCTTACCTGGTAGATATTTGATAACAAAAGTAGTCAGATAGTGCCGAATTTGCATTTGGAACATCTGTAATGACGTAAGCATCGATCTGTGTCGGACTGTATCTTACGTCACAAATTTCAAATTTTGCCGATCTGTAGGCTTTGATAAATGAGGCGAATCAAGCTCGCCACAATTACGCTGCAGAATTCTAGCGTATTTGCGGTTGACGGCTTGATAAATAGGCCTCATTTATTTAATAGGCCATATGTATTTATGTGTTTATATGTGTATATATGTCTGTAAATACATATATACACATATGAATACATAAATACATATGTATACACATAAACACATATATATATATATACATAGTTAGATATTTATATGTATGTATCTCTATGTTAAAGCCCTTTTTTTCTAACACCTGAGACCTCATATCCTTGAACCCTTATAACATTTTTGTGAAATATTTTTTTAATAAGTTTTATTAGATGGTGTTTTTATGAATGTAACTGTACTTTTAAATGTATTTTTGATGTGTTTTGTGACTCCTTTTTCTTTTGCAAAACAGTTAACCAGAACTATGAGGCTGTGCTATCCCGACGTGTTAAATTCAATTGTACTCAAGCAATCACGTTTACTTGTAATACGAGCATTACATCCGACATGCGCTAACAGCTGCAAATAACCTTATATCGCTCGCACTTATTTGTCAGTGCGCCACTAATAATCTGGCCCTATATACATTTTTGTCAGATAAGCTTGAGCTTAAAGGGACATTACAGCCAAATTTGTAATCTATATGAATGTATTTCAGTTTTAAATAGAATCATTTTTGTGATATACATGTATAAGCAAAAAGGCTTCTAATAAAAGCCATTGCTTTTTCAAAAGTGTATTTAAGTATGCACCGTGCACCAGCATTATAAACACAGCACTTGCTCAGAGAGCCTAAGGTGCTTGTACCATCTGGTAATGACTTAATTTGTTAATTGCTTCATGCTACAAGCCCCACTTGCTCTCTCAGCAGATACAGTATATAAAATGCTTGGGCACTAGGAATAACTATGCTTCAAATGCACGCACAGAGAAAAATGTTAACACTTAAACACTCATAACCTTTGCAAGAAGTGTTTTGCAAATACATGCATATTTCAAATATGTTTCTATTCAAAGATGTAATTGATCTATGTGCATTGAAAATTTGACGGAATGTCCCTTTAAAGGGAAATGATACCCAAATGTTGAAGCACTTGAAAGTGATCCAGCATAGCTGTAAAAAGTTAACTAGAAAATATCACTTGAACATCTCTATGTAAAAAAGGAAGATATTTTACCTCAACATTTCTTACATATTCACATCCAACTGTAAAGAGGCTTTAAAGTGAAGGTAAACTTTGATGAATGAAAGCTTAGTTTTTAAAAAATACTATTAAAAACAGGGGCACTTTCATTCATCAAAGTTTAGTAAGCAGCCATTTTGTTTAAAAACGTACCTTTCTTCTTTTGACAGCCAGAGCAGCTTCCCCCACATGGAGATCCTCTCTTCACACGTCAGCAATGACTAATCCGGCTTCCTCCAATCACGGCTTCCCCCCCAGGGGAGTCATTGACTGAGGCCATACCGTGATTGGAGGAAGCCGGATTAGTCATTGCTGATGTGTGAAGAGAGGATCTCTGGATGGGGGAAGCTGCTCTGTCTGTCAAAAGAAGGAAGGTAAGTTTTTACACAAAACGGCTGCTTCTAAACTTTGATGAATGAAAGTGCACCTGTTTTTAATAGTATTTTTAAAAACCGGGCTTTCATTCATCAAAGTTTACCTTCACTTTAAGCAGCCAATCAAGATGCTAGTCCCAGGACTTGCAAGGGAGTGTGTATCGGGCATGTGTAGGCACAGTTAGGAAGTTTACAAGGAAATTTCAGGGAAATCTCATGAGATCACAGCAAAACAAAGCATTGCCTCAGCAATGCTGATGATGATTGGCTATTGTTTTTTTTTTGTTTGATTATTTCAACTTTCAGCTGGACAGCAGCTTAACTATAACTGTTCATAGAGCACTTACTCTGGTGTGCTGAAGAAATTTTGAGGTAAAATATCTTTACTTTTTACATAAAGATGTTCAGGTGATATTTTCATGTCAGCGTTTTACAGTTATGCAGCATCACTTTCAAACAATTTAGCATATGGGTATTATGTCCCTTTAAGTGTTCTGTCCTTCAAAACTTCCAAGCAATGGGGTTTAAATATTTGCAAAGCTATGAAAGAAAATTAGGTGATTACTGTCAAATATTTGAGAGGATTTTTTTTTTTAATTTAATATAATTTCTTTTATGAATGTGTATGTATAGGAGTAGATTTATTATGCTGCGGATGCAGCCGTTTCCACGCGAGCCTTCAGGCTCGCCAAAAACAAAAGTTAACAAGCAGCGGTCATAAGACAGCTGCTCTTTAACTCATCCGCCACCTCTGAGGTGGCGTACAGCAATCAACCCGATCGATACAATCAAGATGATTGACACCCCCTGCTAGCGGCCCTGCTAGCATCCAGAAATGATTGTGCAATGATTAATGCCGACATCTTATGCTGTCGAGTGCACATGTACACCACAGCAAATTATGTCCGTCTGATATTTCATAAATCTACCCCATAGTTTTCTCATCATTAAAATTAAGCACAAGCTGATGTTAAATGGGCAAGTAAGCACATTAAGTCCTGTTTTGGGGGGATATGCGGTGTCAGCAACCTTTATCTAATCTAATATGCAAGTGTATATGGATCGGAAATTAATTTGAATCTCTTGACAGTTTTCTTCACAATAGTTTATTGAGGTGTGTTCTGGCTTTAACGGAATGCTGAGGTAGACATAGCTAAATACCTAGACAGATTGGGCTGTATACCCTTTGACAATTTTTGTTTTCTCTCTAAAGAGATATGCATTAGTAATGAAATCTTTACTCATCACTAGTATTCATCATTGACTAACTGAAATTTAGCAAATTTAACCAATCTGAATTTATAATATTGAAATAATTGTAATGATAATAATTATATCTATGAAAACTGACAATTCTATTTGTTAGGTCAGATAATGCATGCAGACACTATTCACTATTAATAACAATACAACTCCATTCATGCTGATGTAGCAAAGATTCAGACTTTCAATTATACCTGATCCAAGCACATAAACAGCATTTAAAACTTTCACTTATTTTCTATGGCCTAGATTTAGAGTTGGGCGGCAGCCGTCAAAACCAGCGTTAGAGGCTCCTAACGCTGGTTTTGGGCTACCGCCGGTATTTGGAGTCAGTCAGGAAAGGGTCTAATGCTCACTTTCCAGCCACGACTTTTCCATACCGCAGATCCCCCTACGCCATTTGCATATCCTATCTTTTCAATGGGATCTTTCTAACGCCGGTATTTAGAGTCGTGGCTGAAGTGAGCGTTAGAAATCTGACGACAAAACTCCAGCCGCAGAAAAAAGTCAGTAGTTAAGAGCTTTCTGGGCTAACGCGGGTTTATAAAGCTCTTAACTGCTGTGCTCTAAAGTACACTAACACCTATAAACTACCTATGTACCCCTAAACCGAGGTCCCCCCACATCGCCGCCACTCGATTAATTTTTTTAACCCCTAATCTGCCGACCGCCACCTACGTTATCCTTATGTACCCCTAATCTGCTGCCCCTAACACCGCCGACCCCTATATTATATTTATTAACCCCTAATCTGCCCCCCTCAACGTCGCCTCCACCTGCCTACACTTATTAACCCCTAATCTGCCGAGCGGACCGCACCGCTACTATAATAAAGTTATTAACCCCTAATCCGCCTCACTCCCGCCTCAATAACCCTATAATAAATAGTATAAACCCCTAATCTGCCCTCCCTAACATCGCCGACACCTAACTTCAATTATTAACCCCTAATCTGCAGACCGAATCTCGCCGCTACTGTAATAAATGGATTAACCCCTAAAGCTAAGTCTAACCCTAACACTAACACCCCCCTAAGTTAAATATAATTTAAATCTAACGAAATAAATTAACTCTTATTAAATAAATTATTCCTATTTAAAGCTAAATACTTACCTGTAAAATAAATCCTAACCTAAGTTACAATTAAACCTAACACTATACTATCAATAAATAAATTAAATAAACTACCTACAATTATCTACAATTAAACCTAACACTACACTATCAATAAATACATTAAATACAATTCCTACAAATAAATACAATTAAATAAACTAACTAAAGTACAAAAAATAAAAAAGAACTAAGTTACAAAAAATAAAAAAATATTTACAAACATTAGAAAAATATTACAACAATTTTAAACTAATTACACCTACTCTAAGCCCCCTAATAAAATAACAAAGACCCCCAAAATAAAAAAATGTCCTACCTTATTCTAAATTACAAAAGTTCAAAGCTCTTTTACCTTACCAGCCCTTAAAAGGACCTTTTGTGGGGCATGCCCCAAAGAATTCAGCTCTTTTGCCTGTAAAAAAAAACATACAATACCCCCCCCAACATTAAACCCACCACCCACATACCCCTAATCTAACCCAAACCCCCCTTAAATAAACCTAACACTAAGCCCCTGAAGATCTTCCTACCTTGTCTTCACCTCGCCGGGTATCACACCGATCCGTCCTGGCTCCGATGTCTTGATCCAAGCCCAAGCGGGGGCTAGACATCCATCATCCGGCGGCTGAAGAGGTCCAGAAGAGGCTCCAAAGTCTTCATCCTATCCGGGAAGAAGAGGCGATCCGGACCGGCAACCATCTTGATCCAAGCGGCATCTTCTATCTTCATCCGATGACGACCGGCTCCATCTTGAAGACCTCCACCGCGGACCCATCTTCTTCTTCCGACGACTTCCCGACGAATGACGGCTCCATTAAGGGACGTCATCTAAGATGGCGTCCCTCGAATTCCGATTGGCTGATAGGATTCTACCAGCCAATCGGAATTAAGGTAGGAAAATTCTGATTGGCTGATGGAATCAGCCAATCAGAATCAAGTTCAATCCGATTGGCTGATCCGATCAGCCAATCAGATTGAGCTCGCATTCTATTGGCTGATCGGAAAAACCAATAGAATGCAAGCTCAATCTGATTGGCTGATTGAATCAGGGGCTTAGTGTTAGGTTTATTTAAGGGGGGTTTGGGTTAGATTAGGGGTATGTGGGTGGTGGGTTGTAATGTTGGGGGGGGGGTATTGTATGTTTTTTTTACAGGCAAAAGAGCTGAATTCTTTGGGGCATGGGGTAGGGCATTTTTTATTTTGGGGGTCTTTGTTATTTTATTAGGGGGCTTAGAGTAGGTGTAATTAGTTTAAAATTGTTGTAATATTTTTCTAATATTTGTAAATATTTTTTTATTTTTTGTAACTTAGTTCTTTTTTATTTTTTGTACTTTAGTTAGTTTATTTAATTGTATTTATTTGTAGGAATTGTATTTAATTTATTTATTGATAGTGTAGTGTTAGGTTTAATTGTAGATAATTGTAGGTAGTTTATTTAATTTATTTATTGATAGTGTAGTGTTAGGTTTAATTGTAATTTAGGTTAGGATTTATTTTACAGGCAATTTTGTAATTATTTTAACTAGGTAACTATTAAATAGTTCTTAACTATTTAATAGCTATTGTACCTGGTTAAAATAATTACAAAGTTGCCTGTAAAATAAATATTAATCCTAAAATAGCTATAATATAATTATAATTTATATTGTAGCTATATTAGGGTTTATTTTACAGGTAAGTATTTAGCTTTAAATAGGAATAATTTATTTAATAAGAGTTAATTTATTTTGTTAGATTTAAATTATATTTAATTTAGGGGGGTGTTAGGGTTAAAGTTAGACTTAGCTTTAGGGGTTAATACATTTATTAGAGTAGCGGTGAGCTCCTGTCGGCAGATTAGGGGTTAATACTATTTATTATAGGGTTATTGAGGCGGGAGTGAGGCGGATTAGGGGTTAATACATTTATTATAGTAGCGCTCAGGTCCGGTTGGCAGATTAGGGGTTAATAAGTGTAGTTAGGTGGAGGCGACGTTGGGGGTGGCAGATTAGGGGTTAATAAATATAATATAGGGTCGGCGATGTTAGGGCTGCAGATTAGGGGTACATAGGGATAATGTAGGTGGCGGGGTGTACGGAGCGGCATATTAGGGGTTAAATATAATATGCAGCGGTCAGCGATAGCGGGGGTGGCAGATTAGGGGTTAATAAGTGTAAGGTTAGGGGTGTTTAGACTCGGGGTACATGTTAGGGTGTTAGGTGCAGACGTAGGAAGTGTTTCCCCATAGAAAACAATGGGGCTGCGTTAGGAGCTGAACGCGGCTTTTTTGCAGGTGTTAGGTTTTTTTTCAGCTCAAACAGCCCCATTGTTTCCTATGGGGGAATCGTGCACGAGCACGTTTTTGAAGCTGGCCGCGTCCGTAAGCACCACTGGTATCGAGAGTTGAAGTTGCGGTAAATATGCTATACGCTCCTTTTTTGGAGCCTAACACAGCCCTTCTGTGAACTCTAAATACCAGCGGTATTTAAAAGGTGCTGCCAGAAAAAAGCACGTGTAGCTAACGCACCCCTTTGGCCGCAAAACTCTAAATCTAGGCGTATGTGTTTGGTATAGGCTTGCTGAGCAAGGTACAGAGTGACTGAGCAGAGGCAGGAAAGAAAGCAAGACAAAATCCTAACCAGCAATCTGGGTCTGTATATGTCATTGTCTAGGCACATAACACAAATCAACCATAAATGAATAAGTGCAATAACAGAATATCTGTGATTAACTTGTTTATTTGTTACTCTCCATGCATGAAAGGCTTCACTATCCATTTATTTGCATTGTCCATTAATGATCAAGCAATGCCCTTCTCACTTGATTGATTCCCGTGTCAGCAATTAAGTTTGTAAACTTCACTTTTTTGTTAATCCTGACAATTAGGGGTCACAAAAGAACCTGTAGTCCGTATTTATCAAGCAGTGGTCATCAGACCGCTGCTTTCCTAACTCTTCTCCACCTCTTAGGTGAAGAATTTCAATCTCCCCGGTCTCGTCCGACCGGTGAGATTGACAGCATATATACGCCCCTGTCCGCATGATAAATCGAGCCCTATTAGGGGATGTCTTAAAAATACCTTAATTCTTGGTAAGTTTACTGCTTACTTTTCTTGCTGTTATCATTATTTACATGAAGAGAGTGGTGCCAGAAAGCCATAGGAGAGGGGAGAGAAGAATAAGAGACAAGAAGAAACAAGAGGATAAGGAAGAAAAGAAAGAACTTAAAGGACCATTAAACACAGTAGAATTGCATAATCAATAAATGCATAAAAAAGACATTAGAGAAGCACGTAGTCTGAGTTTCACATAAGTTGCAGATTTCTTTTTGACATATGTCAAAGGTAGTTTAATTGTCCTTCCCACTGCATCATGTGACAGCTATCAGCCAATCACAAAATGCATATAATTCTGTGAATCTTGCACATGCTCAGTAGGAGCTGGTGCCTCAGAAAGTATGCATATAAACATATTGTACATTGTTAGATAATGGAAGTGAATTGGAAAGTTATTTAAAATTGTGTGCTCTATCTGAATCATGAAAGTTTAATTTTGACTTTACTGTTCCTTAATTGAAGCTGCTATACAGCTGCTCCTTTGCTGCCTTGAAGAGGTTCCCTACAGAAAATAGTGGATTGATGAATTTTCATTAACAGACGAATAATGCTATCAATTTGCTATTGAACCAAATGATCCCATGACGTTCATACAAAACAAATACTTTTTTTGTAAAGGAAAATTAATCTTAATACGAATTTTTTTACTTGAGCACATGCCTCCTGAAAACATGGGTGTTAAATGATGCAAAGACGTGCCACTGGCAATAGAGGGGTTAATTCCCTGCAGTGGGACAGATTACAAGTGGCAAGAAAAAAAATTGCTAGCGTAAAAAAACACAGCTAGTAGTAAACTTTTAACACGGGTGGGTTAGTGCATGTATTACAAGTTGAAAGTAAATTGAGTTAGAAATACTTTACATTCCAATATTTGAAGAAAAAGTTCTTTACATTTTTAAATAGATATTATATATATATATACATATATATATATATATATATATATATATATATACATATATATATATATATATATATATATATATATATATATACACAAAAGACTAGGGCCTCGATCACATATGCAGCGTCGCCCGCAAAAGCCGGCGACGCCAGTTTTTACTCGATTTTGGTATCCTATATACAGCGCCGCATATAAATGCGGCACGCATATTTCACCCATCGCTTGCAATTTTGACTCCCATAGGCTAACATGGGACCACGTCATAAATCGGTATCCAATATCCAGCGCAAGGCCTTACGTGGCGAAAATGGTGAAATCTTACTCCATTTTTACCTCGCCATAAAAGGCAGCCGTAGCAGGCCTTGTGCTGAGTATGGGAGCACCGTAACTCCATAAAATGCCTGCAAAATTAAACTAACACCTAACGCATGCGCAATGTCTATCTACCTGTCAACCGCAATCCCCCACCGCAATAACTAATGAACTCTATTAACCCTTAAACCGCCATAGCCCCCACCGCAAGTAATAACTAAATTTTTAACCCCTAAACCACCATAGCCCACATAGCCTATTAAATGTATTAACCCCTAATCTGCCGCCACCAACGTCGCCGCAACTATAATAAAGTTATTAACCCCTAAACCTAAGTCTAAACCTAAGCCTACCACCCCCTTAACTTAAATATTATTATTATTTTTTTTTTTAAATGATTTTTATTAAGGTTCTTTGTCAAACACAGGCGATTAGTAATTCTCAATACATGGTAAAGAAGACAATAAATGTTACATTGTAGGTTGCCTACATGAGTCGCACAAGTACACTATACATTCAAGTAACAAAATACACAGTAAATACAAGCAGTAATCGGTATTCAAACAGCACACCCTCCATAATCTGATGTGGCCCCTCTTGGACCACAAGAATATAATAAACAAAATATAAGGTGGGTGCACATTAGTGGGACAGGGCTACACAAGGACCCTAAGTGAGGAACCTTACTTTTCAACCTTTTAGAACTGTAGTTGCTGAGGTATACGAATAACTAAAGGTTTTTTTTTATAATAGCAAACTGTGAGGGACTATGGCAAGAAAAAGTAGAAATATGTAGGGATATCCAGGCTTAATCTCCCTCAGCTGTCATAAGGACAATACATAAGTTGCAATAAAAAACAATAACTGTGGAAAAGTGATTGATAGTGCGAGTGTTAAACATTCTTGCAGTTGCATGTGAGGGAACTGCGGTCAATCTTAATATACACTGCAAGATGAACATATAAAGATAATTATTAATAAGGTGCGATATATACAAGACAGATCGCGTTTTTAAATCTCCTAGTCAAGGAGGGATATTATGTATGGGTGGGGGGGGGGGAGGTGGGAGCTTATATACGGTGCAGAACAACTTCCATTCAAAGCGAAGAGGAGAACCTGTGCCTTCATTGAGAAACGGGAAAAACTGTTGTCTAAGAACTTAGGATAAATATATTGTGACGTTACTGATCTGCACTAAGTGTTCCTGTATAACTAAGTTGCTGAGCTGCTGGGCAATGCATAAAGAGAGAAGCTTAAGCAGATGCATATTAATAAACTAAAAAGCATAATTATGATGGAAACTCATATGCAACGTGACATATAGACTTATCGCTAATTTTAAACTGACAGTGTGGAGTAGTACATTTATAAGCAAATGGTGCTACATATAAATTCAGGAGCTGTTACTGAGAACAATGAAGATAATATAATATGATGTTCATAAAGGTCTGCAGGCAGGGCAGGGGGAAAACAGTAACGATATCAACTCTAGAGTTTTAACAACAACACAGTTCCAATAGTTGTGAACAGGTTGTCGATATAGAATTTAGTTGTGCCTCCTAGCAGTCTCAGCCTGACAAGGTATGTATTGTGAATGGTTCTGTAATCTTCAGTCTATAGTTAGTCTAAATATTGTAGCTGCAAATAAATAAATAGGTAAGCTCAAACATCTCGGCCGCAGACATTCGAGCTCCCAACCATACTTAATACTTAAGACCAGCAGCATTATTGAAATATATATATGTATCCAGTGGTGTTAAAGCAAATATTTCTATGGTCATCTGTATCTGTTGTTAGCGTGAGCCTAGTAAAACATTAATAGTGCGTGGTAGATTGGTACATGAAGGAAAATGGACAGGAAGTTATAGAATACTAACAAACAAAATCACATGCTAGACTATATAAAAATCACATGCTAGAATATGTACAGAGTTCCTATAAGAGAAATCTTAGTAAGTAATACCTTTCATATTGAGCATATATATTGGCAAACATGAACTGGTGTCACAGCTGTTATCTGCGGAACATATAAAGTTAACCCATCATAACATAGGAAGGACAGGCATATGTATACCTCATTTTGAGTTTTAAAGTAGCTAAAGCAATATAAAAAATACATAACAAACAAGCAAACTGGATTATATAGACATAACAGGACTAAACAATCTACTGGAATCATAAACCAGGGTATCAAGGCAGTAACAACCATAATGGTATGAGGTTGTAAATCAGCTCAAAGCATATTGTCTCTCGTACAGGTGCACAGCTTGGGACAAAACAACGCCATAACCTAGCGATTTAACATGCACTAATACCACAACTTGTTTGCATCTTTGAAGAACTGTGTGAGAAAGAATGCTATTTGTAGTGTCCATGACCCTGTTAACTCAACAAATAGATGAGAGTGGTAATTAGCGTCATGTAAGACATGGATGCAAAG
This sequence comes from Bombina bombina, assembly GCF_027579735.1. Taxonomy (NCBI): domain Eukaryota; kingdom Metazoa; phylum Chordata; class Amphibia; order Anura; family Bombinatoridae; genus Bombina; species Bombina bombina. Next base: position 555,653,353 of record NC_069499.1, on the reverse strand, counting down.
ATATTTCCCCAAACAGAGTTATGTTATAAGTTCCAAACTTGAAGCAAACTTTAGAGTATCTGGATTAATGTTTAAATATGGGCATTCATCCCATGCCAGATCGCGGGATTGAGCGTACTCCCTGGGCCGGTTGCACCGGCCTGTTATACACTCCACCACTCCCTGAATGATAGGCCATGAGCAGCTCTGATGAAATGTCCTGAATGGAGAACAAGTTGCTACCGCAAATGCTCTGGGCTTCGCGCAGGGACTTCTCCGGTATGTGATGGTATTGTCCCTGACTGCCGCTCCGCAAACTGAGTTCGGATACTTAAATATTATTTAAATACATCTAAATAATATTACTATTATTAACTAAATTATTCCTATTCAAAACTAAATAATTACCTATAAAATAAACCCTAAGATAGCTACAATATAATTAATAATTACATTGTAGCTATTTTAGGATTTATTTTTATTTTACAGGCAACTTTGTATTTATTTTAACTAGGTACAATAGCTATTAAATAGTTAATAACTATTTAATAGCTACCTAGTTAAAATAACTACAAATTTACCTGTAAAATAAATTCTAACCTAAGTTACAATTACACCTAACACTAAACTATCATTAAATTAATTAAATTAATTAACTACAATTACCTAAAATTAAATACAATAAAATAAAATAAACTATATTCCAAAAAAAACACTAAATTACAGAAAATAAAAAAATTACAAGAAGTTTAAACTAATTACACCTAATCTAAGCCCCCTAATAAAATAAAAAAGCCCCCCAAAATAATAAAATTCCCTACCCTATTCTAAATTACAAATTGCCCTTAAAAGGGCTTTTTGTGGGGCATTGCCCCAAAGTAATCAGCTCTCTTACCAGTAAAAAAAGAAATACAACTCCCCAAACATTAAAACCCACCACCCACACACCCAACCCTACTCTAAAACCCACCCAATCCCCCCTTAAAAAACCTAACACTAACCCCTTGAAGACCACCCTACCTTGAGCCGTCTTCACCCAGTCTTCATCTGATCCGGGCAGAAGAGGTCCTCCAGCCGAGCAGAATTCTTCATCTGATCCGGGCAGAAGAGGTCCTCCAGCCGGGTAGAAGTCTTCATCCAAGCGGCATCTTCTATCTTCTTCCATCCGGCGAGGAGCTGCTCCATCTTGAAGACATCCGACGCGGAGCATCCTTCCTGGCCGGCGACTAATCTACGAATGAAGGTTCCTTTAAATGACGTCATCCAAGATGACGTTCCTTCAATTCCGATTGGCTGATAGAATCCTATCAGCCAATTGGAATTAAGGTAGGAAAAATCCTATTGGCTGATGCAATCAGCCAATCGGATTGAAGTTCAATCCTATTGGCTGATCCAATCAGCCAATAGGATTGACCTTGCATTCTATTGACTGATTGGAACAGCCTATAGAATGCGAGGTCAATCCTATTTGCTGATTGGATCAGCCAATCGGATTGAACTTATATCCGATTGACTGATTGCATTAGCCAATAGGATTTTTCCTACCTTAATTCCAATTGGCTGATAGGATTCTATCAGCCAATCGGAATTGAAGGGACGCCATCTTGGATGACGCCATTTAAAGGAACATTCATTCGTCAGTTAGTCGTCGGCCAGGAAGGAAGCTCTGCGTCGGATGTCTTCAAGATGGAGCCGCTCCTTGTCGGATGGAAGAAGATAGAAGATGCCGCTTGAATGAAGACTTCTGCCCGGCTGGAGGACCTCTTCTGCCCGGATCGGATGAAGACTTCTGCCTGGCTGGGTGAAGACAGCTCAAGGTAGGGTGGTCTTCAAGGGGTTAGTGTTAGGTTTTTTAAGAGGGGATTGGGTGGGTTTTAGAGTAAGGTTGGGTGTGTGGGTGGTGGGTTTTAATGTTGGGGGGGTTGTATTTCTTTTTTTACAGGTAAAAGAGCTGATTACTTTGGGGCAATGCCCCGCAAAAAGCCCTTTTAAGGGCTATTTGTAATTTAGTATTTTGGGGGGCTTTTTTATTTTATTAGGGGGCTTAGATTAGGTGTAATTAGTTTAAACTTCTTGTAATTTTTTTTTATTTTCTGTAATTTAGCGTTTGTTTTTTTTGTACTATAGTTTATTTTATTTAATTGCATTTAATTTTAGGTAATTGCAGTTAATTAATTTAATTAATTTAATGATAGTGTAGTGTTAGGTTTAATTGTAACTTAGGTTAGGATTTATTTTACAGGTAAATTTGTAGTTATTTTAACTAGGTAGCTATTAAATAGTTATTAACTATTTAATAGCTACTGTACCTAGTTAAAATAAATACAAAATTGCCTGTAAAATAAAAATAAATCCTAAAATAGCTACAATGTAATTATTAATTATATTGTAGCTATCATAGGGTTTATTTTATAGGTAAGTATTTAGTTTTAAATTAGAATAATTTAGTTAATAATAGTAATCATATTTAGATTTATTTAAATAATATTTAAGTTAGGGGGGTGTTAGGGTTAGACTTAGGTTTAGGGGTTAATAACTTAATTATAGTGGCGGCGACGTTGGCGGTGGCAGATTAGGGGTTAATACATTTAATAGGCTATGTGGGCTATGGCAGTTTAGGGGTTAATTCTAGAATAGGTTTATTGTGGTGTGGGCTATGGCGGTTTAGGGGTTAATACTAAAATAAGTTTATTGCGGTGTGGGCTATGGCGGTTTAGGGGTTAATACTAGAATAGGTTTATTGCGGTGTGGGCTATGGCGGTTTAGGGGTTAATAATTTAGTTATTACTTGCGGTGTGGGCTATGGCGGTTTAGGGGTTAATAATTAGGCTTTGGATTGTGGATATAGGGGGTTTTTACATGTCGGGCTTATTTTTGGGAGGCAGGTTAGACTTTTACAGGAGATTTGTTATTTTCTTTACTTTTCTTAGGCGCCGGCAGTTTTTAAAGTGCTGTAAGTCACTAGCGACTCCAGAAATTTGTAGTTATGCTCATTTCTGGACATCGCTAGTTTATCAGACTTACGGCACTTTATGAACTGCCGGCGCCGTATATGTAATACCCCGATGTGCAAGGTGAAATTACGGGCGGCGCAGGTTCCCACGTATATATGTGATCGCGCCCTAGGTCAAATTAATTTGTGTTTCCTAATATATTTTATATTACAAGTGACATATGTCTCAGTGTTAGTATATATTGTTTATCATCTTTATATGAGTGTTTCTAAAGCATAAGGCTTCATATTTCATTTCAAGGTAAGAGAATAATATCCGCCAGTCGTAAAATTATATCAACAATATCATGTCATATGTTAATGGTAACATATAGCATGAATAATAATGGTGTGAAGTGTAGAGTGAAAATACTACAATGATTAAGTATGTGTGTGTATTATGTGTATTAAATTTAATAATACATTCAAAACCCAAAACAATGCCCTCAAAGAGCCTCATATGTGATATTATGTGTCTAACATTCTAGCGGATTCTCCTATGGGGTGTTTTAAACCTTCTGAACCCTTAAAGGAAAAAGAAAATTGAATATTTGGATGTTAATCTTGAATGGACTGACGTAGGGGATGTGGAGTCTTCCACCTATTTTAAAGAAGTGGATAGCAACAACTTTCTCCACTTCTCAAGTAACTACCTAAACAGTTGGAAGACCAACATCCCTTACAGTTAGTTCAGAAGAATTAGGAGAAATTGTAGCACGATGGCACTTTATGAGGATCAATCTGAAGTCCTAATAACAAGATTCAGAGAGAAAGGCTACCCAATTGAACTACAATTGAATACACATAATACACACACATACTTAATGAATGCATATGTGTTTTGCAATGGTTATAAGATATATAAAGCAATATAACTTGAAGACATGTTAATTACATAGGTATGCTTAGAGCCAACAGGTGGATCACATCATTTAGAGAACACGCCCCACTAAAGGGAGGAAAATATCCATTAGTGTTTGGGAGCAGGTATTTAAAGCAGGGTCAGTGGTAAGGGGAACATATGCCTGAGGAAACTGCGTGTTAAGCCAAGAAACGCGTTGCAATTTTCGGGGGATATTGGAATACCTCTGTTCCACTTTTTTGCATTGGTTGTTTTTAATTCTGTTTTTAATAAACACTATTTTTTATGAAAAAAATCTTTGAGTGGATATACCTTACCTACCTGCGATTTCTATCAACATATGGGAGCCCAATTATCCTAACATCTATGCTCTTGAATATAGCTTATTGGGAGTCCTATATTTGGGGTGAGCTGACACACCTTCTCTCAATCTGCCAGCCTGCTCCTACCAGCACATTAGTGTGCTTGGCCTAAATGTGAGTACCCATTTGGCATACTGCTAAAGTTAACATAACTGTACTCTAAGTGATCTGCACATGTAGTGCTTTTCTTTGTCCTTGTTTTATCCCATCACTGCAGCACACGGCAAATTCTTGTTGGGGGTGAGCTGTTACACCTGTCTAAATCTACAGCCTGCACCTACCAGCACATTGGTGTGCTCCAGGAATATGTGAGTACCCACTTGGCTCTTTGTATATTGTGCTCACATATATTTGATGATACTACACATGAGGCGCCCCTCTGTTCTTCCTTATTCTTTTAGCTAACCCGGACCAGTCGGTGAGGAGGAGGCAGCCAACATACTTGCTTTTGGATTTAAGGAGGACTCATTCTCACACTTTTAAAGTGACAATTTATTCATATTATTTTTACTTTTTACAAATTTACTTTTCTTTTAGGATAATTCTGTTTATATTATATATTTTATTTTTTCATATGTACAAATACTGTATTGTATTAATATAATAGATTTGATTTACTGTTTATTGTATTTGTTAGCATATATATCTTCTCACTAGCGCTCCTCACTGTGATTAGTTCTTTTTTTCTATTTTAAAAAAATCTGTAGCGTAGGGCCCTCCTATTCTCTTCCCCTCTGCTGCTGAGCCACCCACCCACCATCTGCCTCCCGCCCACACCTCCCACCGGCACCAGAAAAAGATTGTTACAGATGGTAATGATCAGGCATCTTCCCTCATATGGAGGTGAAGCACCGATCACACTCCGGCTCCATATGTGGCAGACACCTGGAGCTTCAGGAACTCCAGCTCTCGGCTGTAACTTAACAGCTGAGAGTGCTGGAGTTTCCTGAAGCTCAGAAGTATATATACATCTTGCGGTACGATAGGCGAAGTACTGCAAGACGTATATATATATATATATAAATAAAGTATATATATGTATATTTGGGTGAAGGGGTTAATAAGATAGATAATCCATTTATTACCCATTCCCCAGTTTTGCATAACCAACACTGTTATATAAATACACTTTTCACCTCTGTGATTACCTTGTATCTAAGCCTCTGGAGACTGCCCCCTTATCTCAGTTCTTTTAACAGACTTGCATTTTAGCCAATCAGTGCTAACTCCACAAGAGTGAGCACAATGTTATCTATATGACACACATGATAAGAGGTGGCCTTCAACGGTTTAGAAATCAGTTTGAACCTACTTAGATTTAGTTTTCAAAAAAGAATACCAAGAGAACAATGGAAATTTGATGATGAAAGTAAATTGGAAAGTTGTTTAAAATTGCTTGCCCTATATGAATCATGAAAGTTTAATTTTGACTTGACTGTCCCTTCAAGGGATTATTGTTACGAGACACCTCAACATGCACCACCAAGGGGGAGCCAAAAATAAAAGCTTTGGACTTGGCCTGGCTAGCTATGCCCTAGCCTAAGCAACTAAAGCCTCCCTTAAGTTTGCTGCTAACTCAGTGTCGCCCCTATACACACCTGCAACAAAACAAGTTATCAACAATACAGTGGTGGGGGGTAAAGGGCTGGAGAAATTCTCTGCAAAGCAATCAAGAACCAAAGAGGAAGTGGAACCACTGACCAGAGCTTTTATAAGGTAAGCTTATCTCCACCCCAACATTGGCAACAATGTTACACACACACACACACACACACTCTTCACGTTACAGTAAGGTAGGATAACCCTCAAGTCGTTTAATGCACATTTATGCTTACACTATCATATAAGTTAAATCACTCTTACTTATATCCCCACCTAGTACATAAATAAACACACAAGACACAGCACTTGAACATCGTCACATTTATTGTGTCAGGCCAATTAACTACTACATTTTTAATTAAACATTAGGTGATGGCATCTGAGTTCCTAAATTATAGAGCAAACATACCCAAGCATCCAGAGGTCAGCATCCCAATTTGGATTATTCCAAAAATCCCTGCGGAGCTTTGCCCTTCAAGGGTTTAAAGGTCAGCAAGCCCACTAGGAGAGGTGCTACAAGCTCTGACTTGCAACATCTTGCCTCTCAACCACACCCACATGGAACCGCAGAATGACCAAGAACATAATCCCTGCAATGACAGGAGGTAAGAAAAAAAAAGCTGCTCCAAACCTTAAACGGACCTAAAAGGGATAATCCCTTTTTCTGCGCTGCCCAGTTTAAAACTTTTCAGAACTGTAATCTGGGTAACTCAGAGCCATCAGCATGCATGAGCAACTGTGAAGAACTAGCCTGACACCTATCCAAATAGTTGGCTTGCAAAAAGACCAGACAACACTCCTGAATAATTTGCACTTGCATTGATACCCACACACCTCTACTATCTTGGTCCATCTTAAAATGAGGAATACAAAATAGCAGTGCACCTGCATAAAATCTAACATGCTGCAACTGGGCATCCTTACCAGCAGTTGTCCTGATGGTGGTAACTAACTCTCCAACCCTCAAAGCATCAAAAAAATTATAAGGTGAACGCAAACCTAAACAAATTTAACTCAAACTCATCTGCACAAACATTAAGCAGTATCAACAGATAAACTCTCAGATGCTGAGCCATTGTAGGCTCCCTTCTAAAAGCCACACACATTTCAACTCTCCCCCAACCTCTAATCAACTGTCTAACTAGAAAGTAACAAGTGGGATCATGGTAAACCCAATAACTTATTGAAAAAAGAGACTGCCACAAGATAGCAGTGCACCGCCCCTTATTTACAACAACTCTCTCTCTCTCTCTCAAACAAGAATGCCAAGTCAGCAGCACCTCATGGGACCCTGCAGCGGTAGGAACCCTCTTACTCACACTGAAAGTCTACCACTCAGACCATTGTCTAACATATGTGTGCCACATACCCTGAGCCAGTGATGCTTTCACTAGCAGAATTAATACTTCCCACCCTCGTCAACATGCCAAAGAGAGGAAGGACAAGGAACACCCTCTTTAGCTGCCTTGGTCACCAATCACCTGAATTGGTCCCTTCGGAAGAGAGATAACATGCCTGTATTCACATTATTAACCCCAGAACATGACAAGCCAAAAATGTATATTATGCTGCAGAAAGCACAACACAAGCCAACACAAGTAACAAACTGCCAGTAGGAAGATACAGACAACTTGTTAATTACAAAGACTACACTCCAGTTATTACACCAGAAAATTACTGACCTGTCGGCTAACCAAGAGCTCCACAATTCAACAGCAACTACAATTGGGAAAAGTTTTAGCAGAGTTATATTTCTAGTAAACCCTTGGCTAATAAAAAATTATCGATAACTATGCGCCCAATCCACATCCGTGAACAAATGTAAGGCTTGACTAGAAACAGGTCGCTTCCTCCAAAGCAACACCCCATTGAACCCCTTTAGAAATGATTCCCAAACTCTCAAATCCTCAGCATCTCATAAGTAACCTGCCATTTGTACTGTGCATCACCACCCCTTTTCAACAGAGCTTCCGACCTTCGATTTAATACCCTCCCCATTGGAATAATCCTACAGGCAAAGTTAATCCTTATAGTGCAGAGCCCTGGAACCTGGAACCTTTCCCTCCCACCAGCAGCACCATCTGATGACCATCTTTGTCCAGAGACTTACACCTCGCACCTTGCAGCCCCCCCCCCCCGACCCGCTGCCATCTGCCCACCCAGACCCCGGACACATGACTCACCATCTGCATCTGTAGCTCCTCGCCATGCAACAGCCCCGCTGGAAGAATTCAGGAGAGAAGACACCAGAAGAAGGCATTATTTGACAACACTGGAAGGATTCCAGAAGACAGAGGGAGAGCCTCCACCACCACAGACGACGCAGCCCCTATTGACGACGACCCACCAGACAGCACTACAGACCCGCTGGGCATGAATGCCGCAATGGTCTGTACAAGGGCTGACATCACCTCCAACGCATCCCTGGACAGAGGTAAGTGAAGGGAAAGGGGGTTTGCACTATACCACCACTGTTAACCACTAAGGGAGCCACGGGCAAATTAGGCCAAGAATTACCCACAGATCTAATCAGAGAGCCTAGAAGACACACATCCACCACATCAGCCTGAAGCGTAACCCCAGAACTCAGCCCAAATTTACCCGCCAACCCATGAGACCCATTCCCCGCATCAGCAAATCCACAGCGGGTGAAAGATCCTTCTCCCACATGGCGGCAAAGACATGAAACACCCTCCCGCTTCACCTCAGACCACCTCCCTTACAATGTTCAGAAAGGACCTCAAAACCTGGCTCTTCGACTGAATGCCCATCTCCTCCCCCCTCCCCCCCCCCCTTCTCCTATCCCCTATCCCCTTTCCCTTAGCGCCTTGAGACCCTCACGGGTGATTAGTTTGCTCTCTATAAGTACCCAATAGATAGATAGATAGATCCTGATCCACCTCAGGAGACAGCAGATTGCCAGAGAGGGGAGAAGATAACCCAGGAAAGGGAAATGCCCGCGGCAGTTGAGAGGGGGGAACAACATCCCCTAAATTAACTCTGTTTCCCTCTTTATTGACAGGAGATACTCGCTGTGTGCCGTTTAAGTGGTTCAGATACAACATGTGATTTTAAACAACTTTCTAATTTACTTCTATTATCAATTTTTCTCTGTTCTCTTAGTAACTTTAAGTTGAAAAGGGGGGACCTTTGCTTAGGAGCACTATATGGCAGCAGTTTTGCAAGAATGATATCCATTTGCAAGAGCACTAGATAGCAGCACTATTTCCTGCAATGTACTGCTCCAGATGCCTACCTAGGTATATTTTCAACAAAGAATATTATGGGAACATAGCAAATTTGAGAATAGAAGTAAATTGGAAACTTTTTTTAAACTTAATGCTGAACAGCATTCATATGTTTTACCCATATGCAGAGAAAAAAAGAAAATCTAATCAAATCAATAAAAATATATTGGATTTAAGTGCGAGAGATATCGGGTTTTCAAGGCCATTTGCACGCATGTTAAATTCCGCCTGTATTACAAGTTCAAAGTAAATGCGAACAATTGTTTGAAAATATAAAAAATAAAAACACACACATTTAAATATATTTACACTTATAGTAGGCCATCAAAAAGGCCTAGAGATCCCCATGACCCTGTGTTATAAAGCCCATGAGCCCCTCTTTAAACTAAATCCCCTAAATAAGTTTCAATCGCCAGGTGATGACTGGGTAACATTGATCACCTGACACAAATAAATAAGCACTTATTTGAGTAGAGGCTTATTGTTGCCCCTGCATGCACATGAAAGTTATATAAATATACCCAAAGGCCATACTTTATGAGGATAATCGCTTCTTGTTTTGACTAGGCACGTGAATTCATTTTGTTACAAATGCCAGTTTGTAATGAAAAACAGATATTTGTTTTCACAAAATGAATATTAGAACGAATGCACCAACTATATGGCAATCTTCAGAAAAAGACCCACACCTTTTGAAAGAGCAGGCAAGTCCTTGAGTCTTGGAGCTTTCTAGGACTTTAGGAAGCTTAGAGCAAGGGGTTTGCATAATTATCTCTCCATCCAGATCCTTTTAAGGGACATTATACACCAGATTTTTCTTTGCATTAATGTTTTGTAGATGATCTATTTATATAGCCCATCTGATAGTGTTTTTGTAACAATGTTTAGTTTTGCTTATTTTTTAATAACATTGTACTGATTTTCAAACTCCTAAACAAGCCCCAAAGTGTCAGATGTATACGCTCAATTACAGACTACTGCTGGCTTATGTTTGTCTTATCTGTCTTTTCATATAGGGGGAGGGGGGAGTGTCTGCTCCCAGCCCCTTTCAGTGGATGTCTCAGTCTAATCTCATCAACAGTTCTAAACTTAGAGCTTCTAAGTTTTTTAAAACGTTTTATACTGGATTTCTAGATCAGTATCTGTGCATATTCTTCTTTATAGTAGTGTCCATTACATGCAGGTATTTGAAAATTGGTGTACACTGTCCATTTAAGCTCCTGACTGCAGCCTTTCACTTCCGGATCTCTGGGACTGGTGCATGGCATTCCCAGATTCCCCACCAATATCAGGCCACTTGGCCACCTTGTATGTGTGGGTAGTAAGTGCAATTAGCTCTGAAAGTGCAATTATTCCCCCCTCCCTCGGTGGATGACAAGACATGATCGTAATCCACACTAAAGACATTGGGCCAGATTACAAGTAGCACTCCAATGACAGAGCAGGACGCGATAAGCATTATCGATTGGCCATGCTAACATAGATGTACAAGTTGATATTACAAGTCCATGGTAAATCAAATTCAACTGAGAAGGAATTTGAGACCTCAAGAAAAGTGTATCCCTACTATACAAAAGCACAGGAACATATTTTGTATAGTATGCACTGGCCTCTAGTTATGAAGCTCTGTATTTACCTGCATTTGCCGGCCGAATACGCTCGCCTAAGCTCGCCTAACATCGCCGCCGCGGACCTTAATACGTTCGCCAAAGTTAGCAAAAAAGCTGTGAAGAAGTCGCGCACCAAGTACGGAGCGATGAGCAGTGGACTGTTGTTAACTGACAGTCATCGATCTCGCTGCTCATCGGCTTCTTCGCAGCTTTCTTGCTAGCCTGTCACTAAGCACCCACACTATACTTTACAGTTATACCCCCTAAAGTGCCGCTCCCAAAGCCCCCCGCACCTAAATAAACTTATTACCCCCTAAACTGCCGCTCCAAGACCCCGCCGCAACTATAATAAATATATGAACCCCTAAACCGCCGCTTCCAGACCCCGCCACCACCTACATTATATCTATTAACCCCTAATCTGCCGCCCCCTATACCGCCGCCACCTATATAAAGTTATTAACCCCTATCCTGCCGATCCCGGACCCCGCCGCAAATAAATTAATTGTTTAACCCCTAAACCGCCGCACCCGGAGCCCTCCGCCACTTACATTACATTTATTAACCCCTATCCCGCCCCCCCCTACACTGCCACCACCTACATTACATTGATAAACCCCTACTCTACCCCCCTACACCGCCGCCAATATATTAAATGAATTAACCCCAAAACCTAAGTCTAAACCTAACCCTAACACCCCCTAACTTAAATATTTTTTAAATTAATCTAAATAAATAGTCCTATAATTAAATAAATTATTCCTATTTAAAACTAAATACTTACCTATAAAATAAACCCCAAGATAGCTACAATATAATTAATAATTACATTGTAGCTATTTTAGGGTTTATTTTTATTTTACAGGCAACTTTGTATTTATTTTAACAAGGTACAATAGCTATTAAATAGTTAATAACTATTCAATAGCTACCTAGTTAAAATAACTACAAATTTACCTGTAAAATAAATCCTAACCTAAGTTACAAATACACCTAACACTACACTATCAATAAATTAATTAAATCAATTAACTACAATGATCTAAATTAAAATACAATTAAATAAACTAAACTATATTAAACCCCCCCCCCCACACTAAATTACAAAAAAAAAATATTACAAGAAGTTTAATCTAATTACACCTAATCTAAGCCCCCTAATAAAATAAAAAAGCCCCCCAAAATAATAAAATTCCCTATCCTAAACTAAATTACAAAGTATACACTAGATATACAGAAGAGAGATAGAATTGCACCGAAATAAGATGCAGTTCAAAGACCAGGATATCAAGCAGAGCACATTATAATAATAAATTGAATTACCACAACCTGGAAAAAGCTCCCTGCTGCAGATTGGGAGTGAAACGCGCAATAGGACGCGTCGGTGAGCAGCGTGGTTTGCCGTGGGTTACCCCTATCTTGTGGATGCAATACAGCAATTTCCATTACGAGTGACTTGTGATCTCTGCCGGTCAGAGAGTTGGTGTTCGGTCGTGTGAAGCGGTCGTATAATCTGGAGGATCGCATGAGTGATCAGCGTAGGGGCTTGAAGTATTGTGTTGTGCCTGCTATGTGCCTCACTTCGTTGCTATATACTCGCCCCTAACAGGAACTTTTACTTGAACTTTCTGTTGCACGTCCGCCACACCTCCCCACCTATTTGCTATATACTACACTTTGGCTGCTGTTTTGTTTTTGTACCCTACACCTGTAACTTCTCCTAAGTCATTGGATATATGGTCATCATCATCATTCATCATTTCATTCATCTAATTCATTCTTTTATTCATCATTCATAATCATGAACAGTTCATATTGATTATTCTTTGTCATCAACATCAGTCATTTATTCACCGCATTGGTTTACTGTCATGTTATGCCTTTTTTCCATCTCCATGAAACAATAACTTTTTACTATGGACTTTTATTTGCCTGCTTAGGTTTAGTTCAGTGTTTTAAGTGGGGCCCATGTGAATTGTCTGTTTGTCCTTTGTGTGTATATGTGGGGGTTTTGGTACGTGGTTTTTGCTGTTGTATTTCTGTAAATTGAAATTTACTAAAGCAATTTACCATGCATTGTTTGATTATTTAGAAGTTTAATAAATTGCACATGTTTTGACTTATTTGAGTATTTAATTCAATTTATTATTATAATGTGCTCTGCTTGATATCCTGGTCTTTGAACTGCATCTTATTTCGGTGCAATTCTATCTCTCTTCTGTATATCTAGTGTATAATTCTATTTACCAGGTAGCTAGCACTTAGTATTGTTTAATTATTTTATTATTTGTGGTACTATCTCTTCATCTGTTTGTTTGGTTTGTTATAAATTACAAAGTAATCAGCTCTTTTACCAGCCCTTGGGGCATTGCCCCAAAGTAATCAGCTCTTTTACCTGTAAAAAAAAGAAATACAATACCCCCCCAACATTACAACCCACCACCCACATACCCCTACTCTAAAACCCACCCAATTCCCCCTTAAATAAACCTAACACTACCCCCTTGAAGATCTCCCTACCTTGAGCCGTCTTCACCCAGCCGGGCCGAACTCTTCATCCGATCCGGGCACAAGTGGTCCCCCAGCCAGGCAGAAGTCTTCATCCGATCGGAGCAGAAGAGGTCCTCCATCCAGAAGAAGTCTTCATCCAAGCGGCATCTTCTATCTTCATCCTTCGATGTGCGGCTCCATCTTGAAGACCTCCGGCACGGAGCCTCCTTCCAGCACGATGGACTAACGACGAATGACGGTTCCTTTAAATGACATCATCCAAGATGGCGTCCCTCGAATTCCGATTGGCTGATAGGATTCTATCAGCCAATCGGAATTAAGGTAGGAAAAATCCTATTGGCTGATGTAATCAGCCAATCGGATTGAAGTTCAATCCGATTGGCTGATTGGATCAGCCAATAGAATTGACATCACATTCTATTGGCTGATCCAATCAGCCAATCGGATTGAACTTCAATCCAATTGGCTGATTACATCAACCAATAGGATTTTTTTCTACATTAATTCCGATTGGCTGATAGAATCCTATCCGCCAATCGGAATTTGAGGGACGCCATCTTGGATGACATCATTTAAAGAAACCGTCATTCGTCGTTAGTCCGTCGTGCTGGAAGGAGGCTCCGCGCGGGAGGTCTTCAAGATTGAGCCGCACATCGCCGGAAGGATGAAGATAGAAGATGCCGCTTGGATGAAGACTTCTGCTGGATGGAGGACCTCTTCTGCCCCAATCGGATGAAGACTTCTGCCCAGCTTGAGGACCACTTGTGCCCAGATCGGATGAAGAGTTCGGCCAGGCTGGGTGAACACGGCTCAAGGTAGGGAGATCTTCAAGGGGGTAGTGTTAGGTTTATTTAAGGGGGATCAGGTGGGTTTTAGAGTAGGGGTGTGTGGGTGGTGGGTTGTAATATTGGGGGTATTGTATTTCTTTTTTTTACAGGTAAAAGAGCAGATTACTTTGGGTCAATGCCCCGCAAAAAGCCCTTTTAAGGGCTGGTAAAAGAGCTGATTACTTTGTAATTTAGTTTAGGATAGGGAATTGTATTATTTTGGTGGGCTTTTTTATTTTATTAGGGGGCTTAGATTAGGTGTAATTAGATTAAACTTCTTGTAATATTTTTTTTGTAATTTAGTGTTTTGTTTTGTTTTGTAATATAGTTTAGTTTATTTAATTGTAATTTAATTTAGATCATTGTAGTTAATTGATTTAATTTATTTATTGATAGTGTAGGTGTATTTGTAACTTAGGTTAGGATTTATTTTACAGGTAAATTTGTAGTTATTTTAACTAGGTAGCTATTAAATAGTTATTAACTATTTAATAGCTATTGAACCTAGTTAAAATAAATACAAAGTTGCCTGTAAAATAAAAATAAACCCTAAAATAGCTACAATGTAATTATTAATTATATTGTAGCTATCTTAGGGTTTATTTTATAGGTAAGGATTTAGTTTTAAATAGGATTAATTTATTTAATTATAGGAATATTTATTTAGATTAATTTAAATAATATTTAAGTTAGGGGGTGTTAGGGTTAGGGTTAGACTTAGGTTTTGGGGTTAATTCATTTAATATATTGGAGGCGGTGTAGGAGGGTAGATTAGGGGTAATCAATGTACTGTAGGTGGCGGCGGTGTAGGGGGGGCAGGATAGGGGTTAATAAATGTAATGTAAGTGGCGGAGGGCTCCGGGTGCGGCAGTTTAGGGGTTAAACAATTAATTTATTTGCGGCGGGGTCCGGAATCGGCAGGATAGGGGTTAATAACTTTATGTAGGTGGCGGCGGTATAGGGGGCGGCAGATTAGGGGTTAATAGGTATAATGTAGGTGGCGGCGGGGTCCGGGAGCGGTGATTTAGGGGTTCATATATTTATTATAGTTGCCGCGGGGTCCGGGAGTGGCGGTTTAGGGGTTAATAAGTATAAAGTAGGTGGCGGCGGTGTAGGGGGCCAGATTAGGGGTATTTAGACTCGGGGTACATGTTAGGGTGTTAGGTGCAGACACTTCCCATAGAAATCAATGGGGTATCGGGCAGCAGCAAACATGAGCTCTCGCTGCTGTCAGACTCCCATTGATTCCTATGGGATCCGCCGCCTCCAGGGCGGCGGATTGAAAACCAGGTATGCTGGCCCGGAATAGTGGCGAGCGTACCTGGTTGTTCATTGATAACTTCCAAAAGTAGTCAGATTGTGCCGAAATTGCGTTCGGAACATCTGTAGTGACATAAAAATCAATCTGTGTCGGACTGAGTCTGGCGGATTGTATGTTACGTCACTATATTCTACTTTTGCCGGGCTGTAGGGCTTGATAACTACAGCGAATCAGCCTCGCCACAAATACGCTGCGGAATTCCAGTGTATTTGCGGTTGACGGCTTGATAACTAGAAGCCATTGTCTTCTTTTATATGCAGAAAGAAAGCTAACATCTCAAGGCAGTAACATTTGTTTAAACCTACTTCTCAAACCGAATGTAATAGCTTTGCTCACCCTAACCCACAGAACTCAATAAATAGTTTAATTTCTTGCAAACTTGCTTAGCAACACTGCACATCCGTTCTGTTTAAATATAACAAGAAGATGAATAGACTGGCAGGCTTGGTTTTCATATATTTCTTAATAAGTTTAATGCATTTTATACCTTTATCATAAAAAAATGCAGTTTATTTTATCCAGAGAACATTATGCATGTGACATACCATACTAATAATCTTAAAATGGAACTATAACAGCTAAAATAAATTCCAGGCTTATTACAAAGCATTAACTTAAATATGAATACAAAGCAAGGTTTTGGGCCTTAATAGGTCACCAAAGCGTGCTAATTGTATCTTTCACTGTTAACTCCCTCTCCAGAGGGCAGTATCTTAAGCAATAAAAATATTTAAGAAGGTAACACAATATTTTAGCTGGGGGGGGGGAAGATGATCCCTTTAAAACTACACTAAAGAGAAGACATTTTTTATGAGATAATGTAAGTTCTTGTTTTGTAATGACTGAAAGGAATGCAAATCTATGAAGGTATAACATCTAATCTGTGCCCCCATAACAGAAGGTAGCAAGATCACCTAGCAAAAAAAAATGTCTTTGAAGTCAAATCTGTTTCCATAGAAACAAATTAGGATGTCACACCTCAATCTCTTTTCTTTATGGGTGAAGGCCACTTAAAAGATAAAATAAATAGTTTGTGGAAGAAAATTGAAAAACATGTTAAAGGTAAATAAAGCAATTAGAATGTGTAGTAAGAAATGAATATTCATATGTCTACCCTTGTTAAAGCCCTTGCATTCTTCTACAGAGTTTAGTCTATTAATGAGCCCAGATAAGTGCTCACCTGTTGGTATTGAAATTAAATGTTTTACATTTTCCATTGTTGTTATTTCTTACACTACACATTTAATGTTCTGTTTGTATTCAGTGTATTTATCTAGATAAATATATGACCAAATTAATCCTACTGGCCACTCTGTATACTGGATTCCAGGCATTATAAAGTTTTTTTTTTAGTTTTTTTTTATCTATAACCAAGTTACACACAACCTTTATGTCTGTATATGATTTGAGATGGACAATGTAAAGAGTAAATGTACTCAGGCAAGCTGCTAATAACAGTTA
Source organism: Bombina bombina (assembly GCF_027579735.1). NCBI lineage: Eukaryota > Metazoa > Chordata > Amphibia > Anura > Bombinatoridae > Bombina > Bombina bombina. Next base: position 555,636,578 of record NC_069499.1, on the reverse strand, counting down.
ATTGTATTCAAAGCTATAGGAGGACCACCCTTTCAAATGGGAACCCCCCCCCCCCCCCAAACACACACATACACACATCCACACTGGGAGGTTGATTCCTGCTGCTGTCTGAATCATGAAAGAAAATTTTGTGGTTTATGTGCGTTAACAATGTGTTGCATCTCTTGATCTCACATGACATGCAGAGAATTCTAAATCTAGATTTGTTACTGTCATCTTACCCTTGGCCTACTGTTTGCATAACCCTAAAATGTATTATTTCCACCTATTCGCTTTGCCCTTGATTTCTAGCACCTTTCACTTACCATACATTAATTTTACAACAGAAGTCTTGCAGTAAGCCTGTTTTTTTACAGTCCAATAATGTAATGCTCTGCCCCAAAACAGACTTACTTCCCTCCTGAAGCACAAAGTGGATGGAAAGTACCTCCATCCTCCAGCAGATACTGTTCTTTTACAGAGTTACATTAAATTCAGGCTGAAGTTGGTGCATTTATACTCCTTTCCCCTCCTTCCTATGTCCCTTTTCTTGACATCTCCAGTGCCCTCCTTTCTTTTCCCTCTTCTGTACAATTCTTACTGTCCTTTACATTTTCTCCCTCAGGGCCTGAACCTCCCCCTATCATCTTCTCACCTTCTGCACCCTCTTCTTCTCCTCTCCCGAACCATTGTGCTTCAACATTCCTTTTATCTGCTGTCATCTTACTACCTTGCATTGTCCTTTACACTTGATTTGTATCTTCTCCCTAACATGTAGTCTTTGCTCATGGCACCTCTTCCTTCTCCTCTCACCTTTTCCTTACTCTTTATCTTCTTGACACTTGCAAGTTTCTTGCCTTTTTCCTTCCATCTCTAAAGCTGCACATTTCTTCATCCCTCACCTTTTCAGACAGTCTGCACCCTCCTTCACCCTTTCCCCAAAAAATCACATCCTTTACTCTCTTTTCTCACTCTGCACCTTATCCCTTCCAACATAATCTCACTTCCTGCAGCCTCCACCCTCTCGTCTCCATCTTGTAAGTTCCTGTACCCTTTGTTTCCCTCTCTCCAATCCTCTCACGTACTGTACTTTCAGTTTCCCTGTCCTCCATTATCCTTCCTTCCACACTATCTTTTCTCTGCCACATTCTTTCATCTCCTTTCATTTTCCTCCTATTCCTTATCATCCCCCTCTTCCATTTCCCCACATGACATCCTCATTATTCTGACCCTCTCTTCCTGCTCACACCACCTCATTCCTGTTTTGTTTTTGTTCCTTCTTTACTCATTACTCGTTTCTTCCATCCTCTTCCCACACCTGCTACTTCATCTCACCTCCTCCTGACTCCATCTAAACATCTTCCATTCTTTCTCTTAATTTTCACTTTTCTTGTATATTCTCCCCCCATTCTATTCTCAACATTGAGGGGGAATTTTAGTCTAAATTGAAAAACACAGGGTTAGTTTTGATTGTATAAGGGTTGCCACGGGTGTGGGCAAAGTAGTGTGGGCAAGGGTTTATCTGGGAGGTTAAGGGACATGGACTAGCTTTTTTGGGAGGATTTGAGACAGTCCTATAGGGAAGGAAGAGCAGTTGAAAGAAGAGCAGGACAGAGCTCTGCGCTGGCTGTAAAAATTGACTCTAAGGGGCCTATGTATCAAAGGTCTTGCGGACCTGATCTGACAGTGCGGATCAGGTCCACAAGACCTTGCTGAATGCAGAGAGCAATACGCTCTCTGTATTCAGCATTGCACCAGCAGCTCACAAGAGCTGCTGGTGCAACGCTGCCCCCTGCAGACTCGCGGCCAATGGGCCACCAGCAGGGAGGTGTCAATCAACCCGATCGTACTCGATCAGGTTGAATTGTGGCGAATCCTGTCTGCATCATCGGAGCAGGCGGACAGGGTTATGCTATTCTGCTATTTCTGGCAGTCCATACGGAGCTTGATAAATGGGCCTTCAACTGCTCTGTTGGGCCTCTGCATGCATAGAATCATTTTCTTTTAATAAGCACAGTAACAAAAAAAGCAATAACTTTAATGAATCTCTATCTGCGCATATTGCAGTAAAAGCCTGCCAGCCAGGCAATGGCTTCCTGTAGCTCACTAGGTATGCGATTCACATGGATAAACAGACACACGTCTTTTAAAGACATATCCAAAATTTAGCAAACTTTAAAATAAAGATACATATTAGGCTTTTTTTTTTGTCATTTTATTATTTTATTATATTAATTATGACATTTTGCAATCTTATTTAACATGTTACATCTTCAAAACCGTGTGTTGCTTTTATACTGATTGTCTTTTGTAAATTTACTACGAGTTAATCTAATAACTTTCAAATTACTTAATTAGCTAAAATTCAGCCCGTCACACTACATGATGGCACACCTGTATTTTTTTTTCAGATTATTTACTTGTTTTCTGCTGCGTCAACTTTGACTTAACACTCTATACATTATGAAACAGTTTTTATGGAGAGACAGTTATATAGTTATTGAAAAACTCAATGAAAAGGAAAATGGTATTGTAGATAGATAGATAGATAGATAGATAGATAGATAGATAGATAGATAGATAGATAGATAGATAGATAGATGATGATGATAGATAGATGATGATGATAGATAGATATAGATAGATGATAGATATATAGATAGATAGATAAATAGATAATGATGATAGATGATAGATAGATATATAGATAGATATAGTTAGAAAAGTACACTATATATGAGTATTTTTATATACACATCCCTTGAATTCATTACAATTTCTTCAAAGCAGTGTTCTGGTATGTGCATAGCAAAACATTAGCTATCATTAAAGGCATCCTCCATTTCAACCTAAAATATGACTTTAAATGGACAGTCTACTTCAAACTGTTTATTGTTTAAAAAGATAGATAATCCCTTTATTACTTATTCCCCAGTTTTTCACAGCGAACATGGTTATATTAATATACTTTTTACCTTTGTGATTACCTTGTATCTGACAGCCCCTGATCACATGGTTATTTATTATCCATTGACTTGCATTTTAGAAAATCATAAATAACTCCATGGACGTGAGCACAATGTTTATCTATATGGCCCACATGAACTAGCAGTCTCCTGTTGTGAAAAGCAAAAAAAAAGCATGTGATAAGAGGCTGTCTGTAGTGGCTTAGAAACAGTCAGAAATTTAGAGGTTAAATGTTATAAATATATTGATATAACAATCTTTTTAAACAATATCAATTTTGGTGGTGGTGACTGTCCCTTTCTAAAAATCTCAAATATACTAGCTTGTTCTCCAGCAGCAAAAGGGTTAAAGAGTCAGCTAGAAGGAATTCTGCATCTTTAATTTGACTGTTAATTATGGATTGAGCATTGTTGTGAATCGTGTTCTCCTAACCCATGCACAGAAAAAGAGAGCAGATGCTCATTGCCAGGTTGAGCTCGCTGGAGAATAGAACAGAGCATATTGGTTTATAATTAATGTAATTTTGTTGGATTATCTTTTGTGAAGAAGCTAAAGTAAACAACCTTGCAGCATTGTGAGAAAATAGCAAAGAACGCAAGGAGTGTGTTATATAGGGCTATAAGTCAAGAGCAATTACAACAGACTCTTTGCAAAGACCCCCAACACACATTATTGCCTTTATATTGCTGTGTCCACTGTGAGCAGTTCTAGATGGCTTTAAAGCTGTGTTCAGATAAGAAATGGGGTGGTCAATCAGATGTTTGGAAGATTATTATTATCCACAAACACAAATGAGAAGGTTAAAAAAAATAATATTACAGGTACCTGATGACAATTCCACTCAATAGGTTCTACAAGGAAAATAAAGGAACTATAGGAGAGAGGTCTAGAAACATAGAAAGAGGGAACATCATACTAGTGTAATAGTCTGACCAGTGTTACTGACTGCACTGAAAACAACAAGTTTCCAATGTTATGCCACCAAAATAGGGCTGCTTATTAGTCCCTTCACCGCTAAGTCCTTTCTTGTCCCTGTGCTGAAGCTGATTTTTCTTTTTCACCCATTTAAAATGTCTAAATGTTTATATGATAAGATTGTTTAGTAACTAGTTATTGTTTAGTAAATGTTGTTGTTTTTCCCCCCAATATATTAAATCAATGAACCACAGAATCAATCTGAAAAAAGAAAAAGCACAGAAAAGACAAGCAAAATACAATTTGAAACCGGTGTATTGTGGTTTCACATAGGTTTTTGCAATCAAATTTTAATAGAAGCAAAAAATAATCATTTAGATTATTTTAATTAATTTGTGTACAAAATTCACAATTCAAAGTTTAATTTCAACTTTATTTTTAATATTTTTATTCGACAAAAAAGAAAGTAGCATGCAAATTAAAGGGATACTAAACCCACATTTTTTATTTAATGATTCGGAATTGCAATTTTAAATAACTTTCTAATTTACTCCAAGGGGCCGAATTATCAAGCTCCGAATGGAGCTTGATGCCCCTTGTTTCCGGAGACCCTTCAGGCACCCCCGGAAACAGAAGTTATGAGGCAGCGGTCTAAAGACTACTGCTCCATAACTTGTACGCCTGCTCTGACGCCGCAGACAGAAATCAACCCAATCGAATACGATCAGGTTGATAAACACCCCCTGCTAGCGGCCGCAAATCTGCAGGGGGGTATTGCTCAAGCAGTTCTGGACATGATCCGCTAAAATCATATCATGGCCGCTCGCACTTTGATAATTATGTTCCCTATTATCAAATTTTCTTCGTTCTCTTGCTATCTTTATTTAAAGCAGGAATGTAAAGCTTATGAGTTAGACCATTTTTATTTCAGAACCTGGGTTATGTTTGCTTATTAGTAACTAAATGTAGCAAAGCCCCCCTTGTAAACCTTCCTTGAACCCCTCAGGTAGAGGCAATTACAGTACATCGGTCTTTACCCACAGCCACTTGGGTAATGTCCGTTTTCCCCTGGTAATCCTAGAATTACCCGAATATCTCACTTTACCCATAACATATATATATATATATATTTACTGTATATATATATATATATATATATATATATATATATATATATATATATATATATATATATAAACACATATACACACACACTCATATATATATATTAGTTTCTGTGGGATAGTAACCTCAGCAAGATTAGGCTGAGATGTAAATAGGTTATACTATATTTGCATTCCCAGTTAACTTTCTTCTACACATCAAAAAATGAAGTTACATTTCAAAATTTAAAGTCACAGTACCGTTTTTTATGTGTTAATTTTTTCTTTACAGAATTTAACATGTTTATGTGTTTATTTCTTCTCTTGTGAATCAGGAAGAATAAAGAATCCTACTAAGGGTTTTTGTGGTTCTATATATTGATACCAATGTGTTTATAAAGACAGAGTTTTTTTCCTGAATTACTCTTCTAAGGCGCATGCTATTTAGGAGTTTATTGACGATGATCAAGTTATGTCATTAATTCTCCTAATGTATCCCAAAAAATTTATAGTCCACATGCAGTGCCCTGCGCTTCCTTTCACACTCCACCTGGAGTTACCTGGCATTTCATGCTTTGTCTGTTTGCCCATACTGTAGAAAAGATGTACAGGAGGACATATATTCATTCATTATTCCGATTTTTTCTTCCCTGTATATGGAAATAGGAGGATACTTCGGTAGTATATGAGGGGGAATTCTCAAACTCGGATGGGGTAATTCCTTCATCTGATTTTGAGGTTGTCTTCCTTTCATTTTAGTTTGTTTCCTCCATTTGTAACTTGTGGAGGTTTTTTAGCTACCCTTGGAGACTCCAACACTACCGGTGTAGTCTATCCTAGAGAGCTCAGTTAATTATTCTAATGTGTCCTTTATGGTAAAGATTTTTCTTTACCATATAGGTTTATACTAGGGCTTGCAATGGCAGGCAGCGGTGTGCATTGCTACCGTCTCTCGTGCGGCAGCATATTGCTTTGATACGTTGTCTGATGCTTTCAGGACAGAAACTCCTTTGGATGAAACCCAGGATAGGATAAAGGCGCTTATACTGGCTAATTTCTTTTTTACAGATGCTTCCCTTCAAGTTCTCAATCTGGGAGCAGAGTTTTCAGGTTTCTCTATTCTAGCCTGCAGAGCCCTATGGTTAAAGCCTTGGCCTGCGGGGGTGTCCTCTACGTCTAAGCTTCTAGCTATTAGGCCTGCATGGAGACCCAAGCAATCTTGGAATAGGGGAAGACAATCCAAGCCTTCTGTTGAATCAAGGTCAGCATGAAGGACATGCCCCCGATCCTGGACTGGATCTTGTAAGGGGCAGACTTTCCTGCTTCACTCAGGTTTGGGTTTGAGATGTTCAGGATCTCTGGGCAATAAGAATAGTGTTCCAGGGATACATGTTAGAATTCAAGAGTTTTTCCTCCCAGGGGCAGATTTCTGCTTTCAAGATTGTCTGCAGACCAGACAAAATAGAATGGCATTACACTGTGTATGAGACCTTTCTAGTTTGGGAGTGATTGCTCCAGTTCAGGAACAGGGTCTAGGATTTTATTCCGATCTGCTAATAGTTCCCAAAAAAGGAGGGAACCTTCAGTCCAATTGTAGATCTTAGGGATGGAAACTCTGGTTCCATTCTCCCTTTGATCCAGGTGGGTCAATTTATGTCAACAGTGGATTTATAGGATGTGTATCTGCATATTCCCATTCACAGGGGTCATCACAGGTTTCTAAGGTTTGCCTTTCTGGACAAACACTTCTAATCGTGGCTCTGGACTTCGCTCTTGCCACAGCTCATAACATTTTCTCAAAGGTTCTAAGTTTGCTGTTAGCGGTACTCCGGTTTTGGAGCATTGCAGTGGCACCTTATCTGGACAACATACTGGTTCAGGCACCATCCTTACAACACGCAAGATTCCACATGGAAATGTCATTTTACTTCCTACGATATCACAGTTGGAAGGTGAAGTTGGGAACGAGTTCCTTAGTCCCAAATACAAGGGTAATTTTCTTGGGAACAATATATTGATTCCCTATCGATGAAGATTTTTTCTGATAGAAGTCAGGATTTTTGTCTGGCTCTTCAGACCTCTCTTTGGATGGCAATGGACATCATCTCGTTGCTCGGTTCCATCTCAGACTTCTACAGTTAAACATGCTCAGGCAATGGAACGGAGATTATGCGGATTTGTCTCCTTGAATTCTACTGAGAGCAGGAGACAAGGGATTCTTTTCAGTGGTGGTTGTTTCTAGATCATCTTTCCTAGGGATCTTGCTTTCGCAGTACATCTTGGGTGATTATGACGACAGTCGCCAACTTTCTAGGGTTCCCTAAAAGGCTCAGGGAGTGTGGACTCTGAGTCTGCTATTCCTATAATCTTTCTGGAACTGAGAGCAATCTTCAATGCTCTTCTGGCCTGGCCTCAGTACCCTCGGGCCAGTTTATCAGGTCCAGGCTGGTCATGAAAAATAAAAATAAATAAATAAATATATATATATATATATATATAAATATCGTCAGTGGCCTATCTCAATCATCAAGGAGGAATAAGGAGTGCCTTGGCAATGACAGAGGTATCCAAAATAATTCAGTGGATGGAGACCCATTTTTGCTATATGTCGGCGATCCACACCCCAGGGGTGGACATCTGGGTGCCGGATTTTTTGAGCAGGCAGACTTTTCATTCAGGCGAAACTCCATACGGAAGTCTGTTCCTCAAGTGGGGTTAGCTTTTGGCATTGCGGGAATGCCAAGCTCCCGGGATACGGGTTCAGATCCAGGGACCCACAGGCGGAACTGATAGATGCTCTGGTGGTCCCTTGAACCTTCAATCTTTCATTCCTGTTTCCTCCATTTGCTCTTCTTACTCGAGTAATTGCTCGAATCAAACAGGAAAGGGCATCAGTGATACTCATAGCACCGGCCTGACCTTGCCGGATTTGGTATGCAAATCTGGTGGAGATTACATCTCTGCCACCTTGGAGACTTCCATTGAGGAAAGACCTTCTGATTCAGGGGCCCTTCCTTCACCCAAATCTAGTTTCTCTGAAGCTGACTGCTTGGAGATTGACCGCTTAATTTTGTCCAAGCGGGGTTTTTCTTTTACAAGATATGACGAGTCCATGGATTTCATCCTTACTTGGGATTTAACCTCCTGCTAGCAGGAAGTGGCAAAGAGCACCACAGCAGAGCTGTATATATAGCTCCTCCCTTCCCCTCCCCCCAGTCATTCTCTATGCCTGTGTTAGTGATAGGAAGAGGTAAAGTGAGGTGTTAGTTTAGATTCTTCAATCAAGAAGTTTTTTATTTTTAAAATGGTGCCAGTGAGTACTATTTTTCTCAGGGAGAAATCATCAGTCTATTACTTCCCAAGAGGAGTGCAGACATCTTATTTTCTGCCCTGATGTTGATGATCTTAGCAAACGTTATCTAAGATCCATGATGGTTCCCACAGCACAGCTGAAGGTAGTGTGAGAAAAATCTTCAGTGTGGAGAATGGTGTGTTGCTACAAGCAGCATTGAGGTATGTTCAGTCTTTTGTTTCTGGGGAGACTTGATGCATCAGAACAGGCTGACATTATTCCCTATGTGGGGAGGGGTAAGCAGTTTACACTATGTGTAAGAAAATGGTGTACCTGGAATCCCTTTATATTGATTGCCAAAGTATGTAAAATATATCTTTGAGGCTTATTTAAGGGGGGCTAGAAACTGGGAGCTGCAGTTTTTGCTTAAGGGTGGTCATTGTTATTTTTATCACTGGCCTGAGGGAGTGCAGTGGGGTTTTTTTACGATGTTTTCACATGATATATGTGGTGTTTGCAAGAGGGGCACATGGCTTATTTTCTTCTTGGATCGACATGTCTTAGTCAGGCTAGAGTTACGCCCACGGCGGGCGGGGCCTATTTTCGCACGTGCAGTATCATCCGGATCGCATAGGCAGCAGAGTCCTGAACTCCGGTGGGGCCTAAGTTGTCTTGACTTTCGAAGGGCTTGAAAAGCTTCTCAGGCAGCAGCAGTGTATTCCGGGGACAGGTAGGCTCCACAGCAGAGCTGTGGCGTGGTGCAGGGGCCTGGATAAATATAATAAATAAATAACTGTTAAATCTATGTTATATTTTTTCTTACACATCTCAGTGGATGCAATACTGATAGAGTATTTTGGGCACATTAAAATATTTTTTATTGCCATAAATGCTGTTTTAAAGATAACAGAAAAATTGTTGTGCTTTTATTATTTAAAGGCGCAGTACACTTTTTATGTAACGTTTTTTGTGTATGTTTTTTTCCTTAAGAGGTGAATAAATAAAGCTAAGAACGACTATTATTGCTATTGATAGTCTGTTTAACATGTCTGAACTTGAGGAAATCACTTGTTCTATGTGTTTAGATGCCATTGTGGAACCCCCACTTACTTTTTGTCCCTCATGTACTGAAAGGGCCTTACAATGTAAAACTCAAATTTTATTTAAGGCTAAGGATGGTTCTCAGTCTGAGGAGAATCAGGGTATGCCGCCAAATTCTCCCCAAGCGTCACAACCTTTAACGCCCACACAAGCGAAGCCGGGTTCTTCAACCGCGTCTAATTCATTTACTCTGCAGGATATGGCTGCAGTTATGTCAACTACCCTTACAGAGGTATTATCTAAGTTGCCAGTGTTACAGGGCAAACGTAGCAGGACAGTAGTCAATGTGAATACTAAGTCCTCGGATGCCTTGTTAGCTATTTCCGATGTACCCTCACAAGGATCTGATTTGGGGGTCAGGGAAATTCTGTCAGAGGGGGGACTTTCCGATTCGGGAAGTGTGTCGCCTCAGACAGACTCGGATGTTATATCCTTTAGATTTAAGCTTGAACAACTCCGCCTGTTGCTTCGGGAGGTCTTAGCAACTCTGGATGACTGGGACTCTATTGTGGTGCCACCAGAGAAATTGTGTAAGATGGACAAATATTTAGAGGTACCTTCTTACACGGATGTTTTTCCGGTTCCTAAGAGAATTTTGGAGATTGTTAAGAGGGAATGGGAAAGACCGGGTATCCCATTCTCCCCTTCTCCTAATTTTAAGAAAATGTATCCCATATCTGGCACTGTTCAGGACTCTTGGCAAACAGTCCCTAAGGTGGAGGGAGCTATTTCTACCCTGGCTAAGCGTACAACTGTTCCTATTGAGGACAGTTGTGCTTTCAAAGACCCTATGGATAAGAAATTGTAGGGTCTTCTAAAGAAACTGTTTATTCATCAGGGTTATATTTTCAACCGACGGCCTGCATTGTACCAGTTACCACTGCGGCGGCCTTCTGGTTTGATGCATTAGAAGAGTCTCTTAAGACTGAGACTCATTTAGAGGATATTTTTGATAGAATAAAGGCTCTTAAGCTGGCTAATTCTTTTATTACAGATGCCGCCTTTCAGATTGCCAAATTGGCGGCTAAGAATGCAGGATTTGCCATTTTAGCACGTAGAGCGTTATGGTTAAAATCCTGGTCTGCTGATGTGTCATCTAAGTCAAAGATTTTGGCTATTCCTTTCAAAGGAAAAACCCTATTTGGACCTGACTTGAAAGAAATCATTTCTGACATCACGGGAGGTAATGGTCATCTCATACCTCAGGATAAGACAGCTAAACTGAGGGGTAAACAAAATAATTTTCGTTACTTTCGGAACTTCAAAGGAGTCCCCTCTTCTTCCTCTTCTTCCGCTAACAGGAAGGGACTTTTGCTCAGGCCAAGCCCATCTGGAAACCCAACCAGGCTTGGAACAAGGGTAAACAACCCAAGAAGCCCACTGCTGCTACCAAGACAGCATGAAGGGGTGGCCCCCGATCTGGGACCGGATCTAGTAGGGGCATACTTTCTCTCTTTGCCCAGGCTTGGGTAAGAGATGTTCAGGACCCCTGGACACTGGAAATCGTGACCTACGGGTATCAACTGGAATTCAAAAGTTCTCTCCCAAGGGGGAGGTTTCTTCTTTCACAATTGTCTGTAGACCAGATAAATAGAGAGGCGTTCTTACATTGTGTAAAAGACCTCTCTACTATGGGAGTAATTCGTCCCGTTCCAATACTGGAACAGGGGCAGGGGTTTTACTCAAATATTTTCATGGTCCCCAAAAAAGAGGGCACATTTCGACCTATTTTAGATCTAAAAAGTCTAAACAAGTTTCTCAAGATGGAGACTATTCGAACAATTCTGCCATTGATCCAGGAGGGTCAATATATGACTACCGTGGACTTGAAGTATGAATACCTTCATATTCCTATCCACAAGGATCATCATCAGTTCTTAAAGTTTGCCTTTCTGGACAAACATTTTCAGTTTGTGGCTCTTCACTTCAGGTTGGCCACAGCACCCAGGATCTTCACGAAGGTTCTAGGGTCACTTCTGGCGGTTCTCAGACCGGGGGGCATTGCAGTGCTGCGTTATCTGGACAATATTCTGATCCAGGCATCATCTTACCATCTGACAAAGTCTCATACAGACATGGTTCTGTCCTTTCTAAGGACTTACGGGTGGAAGGTGAATCTAGAAAAGAGTTCATTAATTCCACAGACAAGGGTTCCCTTCTTGGGAACTCTAATAGATTCCATATCTATGAAAATTTTCTTGACGATGGTCAGAAAGTTAAAGATTCTAAATACATGCTGAGCCCCTCAGTTCAATCCTCGGCCATTAGTGGTCCAGTGCATGGAGGTAATTGAATTGATGGTGGCGGCAATGGACATCATTCCGTTTGCTCGTTTTCATCTCAGACCACTACAGCTGAGCATGCTCAGACACTGGAATGGGGATTATGCAAATTTGTCTCCTCAGATAGATCTGGATCAGGAGACAAGAGACTCTCTTCTTTGGTGGTTGTTGCAGGATCATCTGTCCCAAGGGACGTGCTTCCGAAGATCCTCATCGGTGATAGTGATGACGGACGCCAGTCTACTAGGTTGGGGTGCAGTCTTGAATTCCCTGAAGGCTCAGGGTGTGTGGACTCAGTCAGTGTCGCTTCTTCCAATCAATATTCTGGAATTGAGAGCAATATTCAATGCACTTCAGGTGTGGCCTCAGTTGGCTTCGGCCAAATTAATTCGCTTTCAGTCGGACAACATCACGACTGTGGCTTACATCAATCATCAGGGAGGAACAAGGAGTTCCTTAGCGATGACAGAAGTATCCAAGATAATTTGGTGGGCGGAGGCCCACTCTTTTTATCTGTCAGCAATCTACATCCCAGGAGTGGACAACTGGGAAGCAGACTTTTAAGCAGACAGACGTTTCATCCGGGGGAGTGGGAACTCCATCCGGAGGTTTTTGCCACTCTAATCTTCAGATGGGGCAGACCGGAGTTGGATCTGATGCCATCTCGTCAGAATGCCAAGCTTCCAAGATACAGATACAGGTCAAGGGATCCTCAAGCCAAACTGATAGATGCCTTGGTCGTTCAACCTAGCTTATGTGTTTCCACCGTTTGCTCTCCTGCCCCGGGTGATTGCTCGGATCAAACAGGAGAGGGTTTCAGTAATTCTAATCGCACCTGCGTGGCCTCGCAGGACTTGGTATGCCGATCTAGTGGACATGTCTTCTCTGCCACCGTGGAAGCTTCCATTGAGGCAGGACCTTCTCATTCAGGGACCCTTCCAACACCCGAATCTAGTTTCTCTGCAACTGACTGCTTGGAGATTGAACACTTGATTTTATCTAAGCGGGGGTTCTCTGATTCGGTCATTGATACCTTGATTCAGGCATGTAAGCCTGTTACTAGAAAGATCTACCATAAAATATGGTGTAAATATCTTTATTGGTGCGAATCCAAGGGCTACTTATGGAGTAGAGTTAGGATTCCCAGGATTTTATCTTTTTTCCAAGAGGGATTGGAGAAGGGTTATCAGCAAGTTCCTTAAAGGGACAAATTTCTGCTTTGTCGATTTTACTACACAAATGTTTGGCAGGTGTTCCAGACGTTCAGTCCTTTTGTCAGGCTCTGACCAGAATCAAGCCTGTGTTTAGACCAATTGCTCCACCCTGGAGTTTGAATTTAGTTCCTAATGTTGTTCAAGGTGTTCCGTTTGAACCCATGCATTTCATAGATATTAAGTTGTTATCTTGGAAAGATTTCTTTTCGGTTGCTATTTCTTCTGCTCATAGAGTTTCTGAGCTTTCAGCGTTACAATGTGATTCGCCTTATCTTCCATTCTGATAAGGTGGTTTTACGTACCAAACCTGGTTTCCTTCCTAAGGTTGTTTCTAATAAGAATATTAATCAGGAAATTGTTGTTCCTTCATTATGTCCTAATCCTTCTTCTAAGAAGGAGCGTCTATTGCATAACTTGGACGTGGTCCGTGCCTTGAAGTTTTACTTACAGGCGACTAAAGAATTCCGTCAATCGTCTTCATTATTTGTTGTTTTTTCTGGAAAGCCTAGGGGACAGAAAGCTACGGCTACCTCTCTTTCTTCTTGGCTGAAGAGTATCATCCGTCTGGCGTATGAGACTGCTGGACAGCAGCCTCCTGAAAGAATTACAGCTCATTCCACTAGGGCTCTGGCTTCCTCATGGGCATTTAAAAACGATGCTTCTGTTGAACAGATTTGCAAGGCTGCAACTTGGTCGTCTCTTCACACTTTTTCCAAATTTTCCAAATTTGATACTTTTGCTTCTTCGGAAGCTATTTTTGGGAGAAAGGTTCTTCAAGCAGTGGTGCCTTCTGTTTAGGTTCCTGTCTTGTCCCTCCCTTTCATCCGTGTCCTGTAGCTTTGGTATTGTATCCCACAAGTAAGGATGAAATCCGTGGACTCGTCATATCTTGTAAAAGAAAAGGAAATTTATGCTTACCTGATAAATTTATTTCTTTTACGATATGACGAGTCCACGGCCCACCCTGTCATTTCTAAGACAGGTATTTATTTTTTGTTAAACTTCAGTCACCTCTGCACCTTTGGCTCTTCCTTTCTCTTCCTAACTTTGGTTGAATGACTGGAGGGGGAGGGGAAGGGAGGAGCTATATATACAGCTCTGCTGTGGTGCTCTTTGCCACGTCCTGCTAGCAGGAGGTCAAATCCCACAAGTAAGGATGAAATCCGTGGACTCGTCATATCGTAAAAGAAATAAATTTATTAGGTAAGCATAAATTTCCTTTTTTCTGATTCGGTCATAGAGACCATGATGCAGGCTTTTAAACCTGTAACTAGTAAGATTTACCATAAGCTATGGCGTAAATATCTTTATTGGTGTGAATTCAAGGGCTACTCATGGAGTAGAGTTAGGATTCCCAGAATTTTGTTTTTTCTCCAAGAGGGTTTGTAGAAGGGTTTGTCAACAAGTTCCCTAAAGGGTCAAATTTCTGCCTTGTCTATTTTGTTACACAAACGTCTGGCAGATGTCCCAGATGTACAATCTTTTTGTCAGGCCTTGGTCAGGATCAGACCTATGTTCAGGCCAGTTACTCCTCCATAAAGTATGAATTTAGTTCTTAAAGTTCTTCAAGGGGCTCCGTTTGAGCCTATGCATTCCTTAGATATTAAGTTATTATCTTGGAAAGTTTTGTTTCTTGTTGCTATTTCTTCAGCTCGTAGAGTGTCTGAACTCTCGGCATTGCAATATACTTCGCCTTATCTTATTTTCCATTCAGATAAGGTGGTGTTATGGACTAAACTAAGTTTTCTTCCTAAGGTTGTTTCAGACAGGAACATTAATCAGGAGATTGTTGTTCCTTCCTTGTGTCCTAATCCTTCTTCTCAAAAGGAACGTCTTCTGCACAATTTAGACGTGGTCCATGCTTTAAAATTTTTCTTGCAAGCGATTAAGGACTTTCGGCAGTCCTCTTCTTTGTTTGTAATTTTCTCTGTTAAACGTAGGGGTCAGAAAGCTACGGTTTTCTCTCTTTATTTTTGGCTGAAGAGTATCATCCGCTTTGCATATGAGACTGCTGGACAGCAGCCTCCTGAGAGGGTTACGGCTCATTCCACTAGGGCTGTTGCTTCCTCATGGGCATTCAAAAATGAAGCTTCTGTAGAACAGATTTGCAAGACTGCAACTTGGTCTTCTCTTCACACTTTTTCTAAATTTTACAAATTTAATACTTTTGCCTCAGCTGAGGCTGCTTTTGGGAGAAAGGTTCTTCAAGCAGTGGTACCTTCCGTTTAGGTTCCCTGTCTTGTCCCTCCCATATCATCTGTGTCCTCTAGCTTGGGTATTGTATCCCATAAGTAATGAAGATGATCCGTAGACTCATCGTGTCTTTAAGAAGAAAAGAAAATTTATGCTTGCCTGATAAATTTATTTCTTCTTAGACATGATGAGTCCACGGCCTGCCCTGTTCTTTTAAGACAGGTTGTTATTTTTTGTACTTCAGACACTTCTGTACCTTGGCTTTTCCTTTCTCTTTCTAACTTCGGTCGAATGACTGGAGTGGGAGGGAAGGAAGGAGATATTTAACAGCTCTGCTGTGGTGCTCTTTGCCTCCTCCTGCTGACCAGGAGGTGAATATCCCATAAGTAATGAAGATGATCCGTGGACTCATTGTGTCTAAGAAGAAATAAATTTATCAGGTAAGCATAAATTTTCTTTTTTTTATGTCCAATTAAAAGATGATTAGAGAGTGTCCGCTGCTCTTGAACATGGAAGCTGATGTTTTTGTTGTGCTGCTACTCTTTTCTTGTTTCCTTTTAGAGGCTTTGTGGGCTGCGCATCAGTAATCTCTGCTTCTTGTGCCACTGTCAAGCACAGGCCAGCAGCAGCAATCTACTTACAAGACACCCAGTGTCAGATATAAAAGGTGATAAAGCTCCCATTGTTTCCTTACCCACTGTGTGCTCTACTACATTGCAAACAAATCTGCTTTTAAAAGAAATGGTTAAAAAACATTTAAAACTATTATTTTGTTAGCTTAATTTTCAGTTGTAATATTTCAGAGGAATCCATGTACACCCATAAAAAAGCCTAAAGAAAAACATGTTCTCCTCTCTACAATGAAATATGGGGTCCGATTTATCATTGTGCGGGCGGACAACACATGATCTGCTTTTATCGGATCATGTCCGTCGCACATCGATAAATGCCAACAGCATACGCAAAATGCTTGTGCAATACCGCCCCCTGCACATTCGCAGACAATCCGATTGGGATGATTGCTGTCCGCCACCTCAGAGGTGGCAGACGAGTTAAGGAACAGTGGTCTTAAGACCGCTGCTTCTTAACTTATATTTCAGAAGAACCCTTGATAAATCTACCCCATGGTGTCTTCTGGCACTTTACACAGACAATCTCAGATGAGCTACAGTATGCACTCTAGGTTATCAGTCCCTATACCAGAGCTTTCCAAACTTTTCATGTTGGTGACACACCTACATCATTTCGCAACACAGTAATTCAGTTGTACTGGCAAACAGGAGGTTAAACTAACTTGTTTTAAGAGATACGGACACATACATAAACTATATAATAACAAAATGTATTTACAAGTAACAGTATGTATGTGCAAGAATTAAACAAAAGTTTAATATCACCAAAAGCTACTTACTATTTTAATAGGATGTATAAGATTGATAGGATGGACACAATTTCTGAATATTTGGTGGAATATTAGATAAAGACACTCGCATTTCATCATTAGGCATTTTTAAGCTTCCCCTTCCTATCCATATATCAAGAGCAGGAGCAGCAATGCACTACTGGGAGCTAGTTGCAAAAAAAACCCCACTGACTTCTGACTTCAGCTCAGCGTTTAAGCTGCCGCCCTCAGAGCTTGGTGAGTCCGATTGACTACTGCCCGTGCTGCAAACACACTGCTGTCCCACTCACTGACTACACATGCAGTCACGAGCCAATTAAGGAGACTACACATGCAGTCAGGAGCCAATGTGCCGCCAAAGCCACCAATGGCAATAGTTTCAGTTCCCACTGATCTGCGCCAATAGGTTAAGATGATCTGTGGCCCCTAGGTATCAATCACGTGTCAACCATGTGATATGCGTAGCAGGCAGACGGAAAGTCAGAAACCAAAAAAAAATGTTTAAAAAAAATAATTTTAAAAAATTAGTGCTGAAGCAGGGACACACCTACACACTGCTGCCGACACACTAGTGTGTCCCGACACACAGTTTGGAAAGCACTGCCCTATACACTCAATGAAACAGTCAAATACAGATAAAACTATAACTAAATATTGGATGCACTATACAAAGGTTTTTTATTCATCTTCATATTCATAGTTAAATTGCTTTATTGAATGGATGGATGTGGTCAATGTCTCATAAAGTACAAGGTAAAGAAAGTTCCTCAAGAGAAGTGCAAGTAGATAAAGTGAATGCATCTTACAGAGAATGAAATGTGGAATTATTTGGAGAAATAAATGTTATGAAGTCAGGAGGAGAGTCACAAAAGATAATAATTTGGTTGTCAATTTAAAAAAAAAAGGAATTGTGGGAATTTTATCTCTAATTCTGTATATAGCTAAAAATATAAATGACAAAAAATTTTCCTTCTGATAAATAGTTGTTTACATTTTGCTAATTTATCCATTAACAGGACCCCATGAGCATCACAACCGTCCCTATCAGCCGGACTCTGTTTCCAAACTGCTTTGTTTAACGTCAGTTTTGCTTTTTTCCCCAGAGATTGGGTGGAAATTTGTTACAATCTAATCTAATAAAGGCACAAATGTTTACCGAAAATGAAATCAAGACAGAATTATTACTTGGTTTTATTTATTTGCCACAGAAGGGATTCCCAGGCAGGCACAGCATGATTATGTGAAGGGAAAAAAAAGAAAAAGAAAAAAAAAGAAAACGCTTCTCTTGGAATTAAACATGTCTATTGTTTACCGGATGTGTAATCAGGACAACAACTTTGGTTAGGATTTCACTCCTGTGTTTTTCCCAGGGATCCACAGCTGAAACCACTTAATAGGGTAAAAAAATCAAGATTTAAAAAATAAATAATAAAACGACTGAGCATTTCGGTTGAACATGTGTGTGCCCTGCATTAGCCTATTAGCATATTACCTGTGTTCCCAGACTGAATAAAACACTTGCCACTCCGGAGGTTATTGACTAAGTTATGACAAATAAATGTTGCTTGCATTTAACAGAAAGCACTTTAGCAAAGAATTTCAGCTAATAGATAAATTGAATTTGTTTGAGGTTATGATGACACTTGTATAGCATTTACTATTGTGTAGCAGGCGAGCGGTACTTGTTATGCATTGCTGATTGTATTTCAGTTATTTAGCCCAAAAGCATTAAACATTTTCATGTAATGAACAAATCCTATAAGTATTGCTAAGCTTACAATTCCTTAAAAACAGTGTATAACATAGATATTGTTTTAATTGCCCAGATTATTTATCTGTTTATAAATATGCTCTGTATCCCAGCAATGTGTAGCATAAGGATTTAAATGCCTAGTCCAGGATTCTCATGTAAAAGTTTAACAAAACCAACAAACTTTACAACCCCATTTTCCCACAAGAATAACACCAGAGATGGAGGAAACACCATTTATTTCAATGTCACCAATTAGAATAACCAACTAAGTGCCATATTACAAGTGGCGCGCTAACTGTGCTCAAAGTAAAAATGTATCGCTGCCACATTAGCGTTGGAATTACAAGTTGAAAGTAAAAAGTTATCGAGTAAAGCAAAAGACTGAGGCACACTAACTTTAGGATTTCGGATATCGCAACCATAGTAATTCTAGACTTCTATGGGGTGTGCTTGCTGACTCGTCACTGCATTAGACCAACATCACTAACCCGAAGAGAGTTAGGAATATTTTACATTCCTATGTTCTTCACATAGAAAAAAAAAATATTTTTATTTTTTAATATATATATATTTATATATGACTATTTGTTTTGTAAAATATATATCTATACATATCTATGATAATGAACATATACAGATATATATTTAGAAATATAAAAATACAAACATTTATGCAAAATGAATTGCATTCTCATAAATTCAATTCAATGTCCAATAAAAGATAAATTTAAATTTATGAAAAATTAGGATTCATGTGCAATAGACATGCGTCTAAATGAATGACGAATTTTGCTCCAGCTAGCCGCATATGGCTCTTTTTGGAGCTAGATTTATTCGTGTGAAAGTGCAAAACATAAATTCTGGATTTGCACAGACCTTTGTGAGTTGTACATTCACATGAATAAATCCGACTATGAAAAGAGTTGAATGCCTCTACCAGCAGCCGGATTCACACATGTCTTATGTTCATTATACATTATGGGCTAGATTACAAGTGGCGCTCTAACGGTGACGTGCATTGGAAATAGTGCGTGTATTACAAATTGAAAGTCAACAAGATCACGAGAGCGCAATCAGATTTTTTGCTCGTCAGTTTAGCACAAATGAAACCCTCACCTAAAGTTTAGTGCGTTAAAACAAAGTAACACTAGAGTAAACACAACATAAATACATTGTAAATTACAGTTGCACTCATATAAACACTATCTGATAAAAATCATTCATATAAATATTTAAAAAAAAGTTATAAGGTTTAAAAGCTACAAGGTGTTTGACTGCAAAGGGCTTTATTGTATATATACATAAATATACATGTATATATTTATATATATGTAAATATGTGTTTACAGATGTATGTACGTGTTTTACTGTGTATTTACTGTACATATGTAACATTCCAATGTTCTTCACTTACAGGTTAATATGATTTTTAAAGTAAATACATATTTTTAAATATATTATCTGTATATATATTCCTATAGATATATAGGTATAGATATATATTTTACATAAACATTATCAGATCTAATAGAAATATATATTTAATAATGAAAATTAAAAAAATTATATGCGAAGAACATAGGAATGTAAAATATGCATAACGCGCATTGGGATTTGCTATTTAGGTCTAAAGCTGTGTCGGTTTAACGCACATTTATTGAAATATTACATATAATATATTAAAAAATATTAAGAAGAAAAAAAAAATATATATATATAGAAACTTTCATGAAGAGAAGAGGCACTCACAGGACTTAATTAATACAAAATGTATTAATAGTTCATCAATTCAGTCAGTCAACGTTTCGGTACTCGCAGGGACCTTTATCAAGACTGTTTCTCAGTAAGAGGGTGAATAATGTACTTAGCGGTGAGTGCATTATTCACCCTCTTACTGAGAAACAGTAGTTTTTACCTATCTACCATAGAGTGCACCCAGGCAACACAACCTACAGTGAGTGCTTGGATCTCAAAACTAGAATATATATATTATGTGGATTATTTAGCATTTTTTACAGTATGTATAATCATTTTAAAATATTTTTATTAATATATTTTAATATTTTATTTGTAATATTTCAATAACGCATTGATGTTAGCAATTCTTCTTTTACATTCCTATGTTCTTCACATATAATTTTTTTATTATTTTTATTATTATTAAAGAGATATATATATATATGATTATGTTAATGTAAAATATGTATCTATAGCTATATGTATCTTTTTACTTTCAACTTTTATTACATGTGCTTGCGCTACCAGATGCTCGCAAAAAGCTTACTTCTAGTGAAGATGCTAAATAGCGTGCCACCTGTAATCTAGTCCTAAAGGGACATGGAAATCAAAATTAAACTTTCATGATTCAAAGTATGCAATTTACTTCTGTTTTTTAATGTCATTTGTTCTTTTTGTTCTTTGTTTAAAAGCATACTTAAGTAGGCCCATGATCAGCAACATACTACTGTGAGCTAGCTGCTGATTGGTGGTGATACCCATATGCCTTTTGTTATTGGCTCACCAAATGTAATCAATTAGCTCCTTGAAG
The DNA here is from genome assembly GCF_027579735.1 of Bombina bombina. Lineage (NCBI taxonomy): Eukaryota > Metazoa > Chordata > Amphibia > Anura > Bombinatoridae > Bombina > Bombina bombina. Next base: position 555,615,829 of record NC_069499.1, on the reverse strand, counting down.
TGCATTGCTTGCCTGAGGATGACTTTAACAATGTGTTGAAGCCCTTGTGAAGGAGTTAAAACATAATTATATCCAAGCAATAGTTCAATGATAATGGTAAATTATTTTCTTTTTACACTTTTATGTTCCGTTTGGGAATTCAATAATTAATATTTTTTATCCTTTATGATGCAATTCTTGATATAGGGTTAGGGTTTATGATTGCTTATTATTACTGCAAATGGAAAAATACTTTTCATTTATATATTTCAAACATGGCTGCATATCTATCTACCTATCTATCGATCTATCTATTATGTACCTATCTATTATCTATCAATCTATCTTTTTATTATCTATCTAATTATCTATCTATTGTCTATCTATCTATCTATTATATATCTATCATCTATCGGTCTATCTATCTATTATGTACCTATCTATTATCTATCAATCTATCTTTTTATTATCTATCTAATTATCTATCTATTGTCTATCGATCTATCTATCTATTATATATCTATCATCTACTGGTCTATCTATCTATCTATCTATCTATCTATCAATCATCTATCTGTCTATCTATCTATTTATCTATCATCTATTTGTCTATCTATCATCTATCTATTGGTCAATTTATCTATCTAATTATCTGTCTATCAGCCTATCTATGTATCGGTCTATCTATCTATTATCTATCAGTCTATCTATTTATCTATCATCTATTTGTCTATCTATCATCTATCTATTGGTCAATTTATCTATCTAATTATCTATCTATTGGTCTATCTATGTATCGGTCTATCTATCTATTATCTATCGGTCTATCTATCTATTATCTATCGGTCTATCTATCAATATTTCATCTCTGTCTATTTTGCCATTTCCTCCTGACTTCCTTTGTTTATGTTTCATTTCTTTATTTTCTCTGTCAGTTCTGTTCTCAGTCCATCCGAAACGTTACTACTGGACAAATGCTTCCTCTTCTATCTGGTTGGGACACTTCTCTCTCAGTCCTGTGTGTGTGTTTCTCTCCCGGTTTCTCACCCTGCTCTCTTATGAATTGCTCTATTATGAATTGAGTGCATTTGCTTGTGGAGGTTGTAAGATTCCTGGCTCATTTTCATTTGCAAAGCAGACAATGGATCCCACCACATATCCTCTTAGACAATCAGTTATAGATAATTAAAACATTTATAGATAAACTAAATTAATTAAAACAAAATGGAAAACAATACAAGGCTAACTAATTGCTGTCCTTTTAACAAAATTGTACTTTGTATGCATAATTAAGCGGAGCTATCATTTCTAGGGTTCTAGATTATTTTAAAAGACATTCAAATTTGATTATCCATTTGCTTCTAAGCAAAATATTTTTGTAGAAATACACCCTTTTTCTGAGTTATATAATATTCTAATTAGAGGCACAGAATACAAATGTGTGGCACTGTATATATGATTAGAGTAGGGTTATGAACTAAAAGTGATATCAAATATTTCTATTCATTACAGAAAAATAATTAATCATTGTAGTGAGTTGCAATAGCTTTGTATATTTTTTACAACATGTGTAAATTAAACTTGCTATTTTTGTTATACCTAGCAGAACAAGCAAGATACAACTAAAGTCACAGCAATAAGTGCTGAAATGTATGAGATACAAACATCTTCAACATGCCTTGTCAAGGTATGTATAACATGAAAACAAAGAATAATGTTTATTAATAATAGAAAAACAAACATATACACATTAAGGTTATGAAAGTTTATATTTAAAACAAATCATGTCCTTCATCTCAGAGCACATTTCACCAAGACTGTACCTGTTTTATTCCACCTGAACTGACATCTTCATTTTGTGGTACAAAAGTTTGATGAAGCATACGTGAATTGAATGCATTTTCAATCTGGTCTGTTGAGTTAGCATGGACTGACAACATTTCTAGACCTGTTGGGCTATAACTAATACATGACCTAGACAAATTTCTCCTCTAAAAGGACCAGTATGTGTAAATGAGTCCAAAACACTCTGGAAACACATGTATTTCACTGGGAAGAAGATGACTCTGTGTTTTCATGAAAGATCTTTGGAAGAGTCTACAGTTAGGATATCCTCCAGATAATGATATAGCTTAATATATTTTATCTTGAGCTCTGCAATGAGCATGTCACAAAATGCATCAAATTAGAAAGACCAAAGGGCAAACACAAAAACTTGAAGTTGATATCTCCCATGGCAAGTCAGAGAATATAATGATATGCACCAGCCACTGTGTTTTGTAGATAAAATGTTACTAGAAAAGTCTATAAAGGGAATACAGTGATTACTATCAACAAGGATTACACCTTAAGTTTTGTTACATTTTTTGTACAATGGCCAATGGGTCTACCACAAACTATCACAAGCTTCTTTCCATGAGAACAAGGAACACCACTGTTGATATAATTTTGAGCAATCATCTGCTGTATAGGATCTCTTGGCACTGGTGACTCAATGAAAATATCTTCCGACAGTGCACCTTGAATTCTCTTAGATATTCTTATCTCAGTACATCCATCACAAAACATATACAATTATGCTTTAATGAAGACTGCATATTTGCCTCTGCCTAGGCCTTTTATTTGCATTTAAAAAAAAAAAATAAGATATCTTTGAATAAGTATTGGGCGGACATCTATGCCCCTGTTAGCCAAGCAACGTGGCTAGTGGGCAGCAATATGCTGCCTGCATTTTTCATTGCACAAGTATAGGGGGATTGAAAAATAAAGGGACACAAAACCACATTTATTTTTTTTTTTTAATGATTAAGAGAGACAATGCAATTTTTAATAACTTTCTATTTTATTTCTATTATTTAATTTGTTTCATTCTTCTTGTATCCTTTGTTGAAAGGTATACCTAGGTAGGAGTAGAAGCCGCTGATTGGCGGCTGCATATATATGCCTCTTGTCATTGGCTTTTAGTTAGCTCCCAGTAGTACATTACTGCTCCTTTAACAAAGGATACTAAGAGAATGAAGCACATTGAAAAGGAAATACATTTTTGGGTTTCATGTCCCTTTAAGAAGCAGCAATCATCAGACTGCTGCTTATTAACTGACAAACTGAAGGCTCACTCATGCGATCCTGCAGCTGAAGGCACTGAAATGCTGCATTTGTAGCTTCTTAAATGGAGCCCTGTATGTTCTGTTAAATAGAGTAAGAATAGAGCCTTTAGTTTTGGTTTACATAAATCTATTAAATAAGCCTATTATATTAATATTATTTTTTCTCTTTTGAGCACTTGTAAATTATAGAAACCAGGTATGGTCCAATCAGCATGTTCACCTTAAAAAGAAAAATAGAAATATTAGCTTTAGAGTTTTAATCTGTTACCCATTGACACAAAACAGAAAACTCAACTAACAACTGGCTAGATTACAAGTTTTCAGCTCCCTATTGGACTGCTATTACAGGTTTATAAAAAGCAGGCTTGTGCGGGTGATGTGGTGGTGTTGAGCTCCATACCGCATCGAAATACAAGCGCTGCTTTGACGTGCTCGTGCATGATTTCCCTATAGACATTAATGGGATGAGCCGGCAAAAAAAAAGCCTAACACCTGCGATCGCGGAAACAAAAGCTCCGTAACCCAGCCCCATTGATGTCTATGGGGAAAGAAAAAGTTATGTTTATACCTAACACCCTAACATAAAAACCACATCTAAACACACCTAATCTGCTGCCCCCGACATCGCCGCAATCTACATAATGTTATTAACCCCAAATCTGTCGCCTTTAACATCACCGCCACCTAAATACAAATATTAACCCCTAATCTGCCACCCCAATGTCCACTATACTAAAGTTATTAACCCCTAAACCTCTGGCCTCCAACATCACTAACACTAAATAAATATATTAAACCCTAAGCATAACCCTAGCCCTAAAGTAGCCTTAAGCCTAAGTCTAACCCTAACCCTAACACCCACTAACTTAAATATAATTAAAATAAAGCTAAATAAACCTTACAATTATTACCTAAATAATTCCTATTGAGCTTTCCTATATAGAATGAGAGCTCAATCCTATTGGCTGATTGGATCAGCCAATAGGATGAAAGCTCAATCCTATTGGCTGACTGCAACAGCCAATATGATTTTTTTCACCTTTAATTCCTATTGCCTGATAGAAATCTTTCAGCCAATAGGAATGTAAGGGACGCCATCTTGGATGACGGTCACTTAAAGGGAAACTTCATTCTACAGTGACTATCGTAAGAAGAGGATGCTCCGCGCTGGATGTCTTGAAGATGGACCCGCTCCGCGCCAGATGGATGAAGATAGAAGATGCCGTCTGGATGAAGACTTCTTGCCATCTGGATGAGGACTTCGCTGGCTGGATGAAGATGGAAGAGGCCGCCCGGATGAAGACTTCTTGCTGCCTGGATGATGACTTCCCCGGCTGGATGAGGATGGATGTCCGGACTTCAAAAACTGTAAGTGGATCGTTAGCTTAGGGTTTGGGCAATGTAAAAGAGCTAAATGCCCTTTTAATGGCAATGCCGATCCAAATGCCCTTTTCAGGGCAATGGTTAGCTTAGGTTTATTTAGATTTTTATTTGGGGGGGGTTGGTTTATTGGGTGGTGGGTTTTACTGTTGGGGGGTGTTTGTATTTTTTTTTACAGGTAAAAGAGCTGATTTCTTTGGGGCAATGCCCTACAAAAGGCCCTTTTAAGGGCCATTGGCAGCTTAGTGTAGGCTAGGGTTTTTTTTTTTATTTTATTTTTTTATTTTGATAGGGCTATTAGATTAGGAGTAATTATAACTATTAGTTATATTGTAGCTAGCTTAGGTTTTATTTTATAGGTAAGTATGTATTTTGTTTTAAATAGGAATTATTTAGGTAATAATTGTAATGTTTATTTAGATTTATTTTAATTATATTTAAGTTAGGGGGTGTTAGGGTTAGACTAAGTTTTATTTTAGTGGCGGCAATGTCCAGAGCAGCAGATTAGGTGTTAATAAACTTATTAAAGTGTTTGCGATGTGGGAGGGCCTTTGTTTAGGGGTTAATAGGTAGTTTATGGGTGTTAGTGTACTTTATAACACTTTAGTTATGAGTTCTATGGTACAGCTTTGTAACGTAAAACTCATAACTACTGACTTTAGATGGCGGTACAAATCTTGTCAGTATAGGGCGTACCGCTCACTTTTTGGCCTCCCAGGCAAACTCGTAATACCGGTGCTATGGAAGTCCCATTGAAAAAGGACTTTTTTTAAAGTGCCGTACTGACGTTGCGTGACGACCAAAAAGTTGTGCGGTAAACCTATAGCTACAAGACTTGTATTAGCGGCATTAGGGAAAAAGCAGCGTTATGAAGCATAACAATGCTTTTTCACTCATAACGCAAAACTCGTAATCTAGCTGAATAATAGCTCCAACAATCCATAGAATTAAGGTTCATTTGATCTGGTTTTGATTCAGCTGGGGAAGAAAATAAAGGGTATATTACTGTGTCCACCAATGACTGTGAGTATATGCCCAAGAGCAGATCTCTTGAGATTATCCTTCTCTTTCTTCCTTAGGATCACAAAATAAGACAGAATCATCAATAGGGAAAATAATTTTTCTTGGTGGCTGTGTAATGGTGGCATTAAGTAGGTGATCCATATAGTCAGCTGTCAACTGAGGAATAGGAATAGGATACAACTAATCCAAAACATCAGGAGCAAATGCTTTATACTCAAGCCTCTAAAATTGTTGTAAATATAGAATATTCATGTCTTTGTTTAGATGCTAATAAACACTAATCATCTTTCACAGAATATGATGGTCCAGGTCCATCAATATGGAAGGTATCTTTAAAAGCTTGAATAACGTGCAGGAGCGTATAAAATAAATGGCCCTTTTAGGAACAGTTATGCCATCAGTACCATCATGCTCCAAGTCAAATAAAAAGAGGGGCATACTCATTGCCATAGACCCTAAAATACTACTGTTTCATAACCTACCAAACTTTAAAGACGACTCTAAACAAAACCTCTTGTATATAATGATTAATAGTGCTAAATCCCTGATACCACTAAACTGGAAATCTGTGGAAATCCCTAGTCTGGAATCATGGAAACAGCAAGTAGATACCCTCCTTCTTATGGAAAGATACCACTTCCTTGTGATAGGCAAATTAGAGATTCATGAATATATGACGATGCGATGGAACGCACATAAAGATGATTGACATAGAAATATAACCAGACTTAGGGTGGCTCAACTACTAAACCAACACCTACAAATTCGCCAAACATACACTCAACAGTTAGATTTGCCCTGGCAACTCCTTCCCTTCCCACCCCTTCCTACCCCACTACCCCACCTCTAATGCCGTTAAAACTGTTGCAACTTGTTACATACATCATTTACATACGAAATAGCTGAACAACTTAGCTCATGTTTTATAAATAAATTATGTTTAGATGGACATTACCCCCCTCCAAACGGGGAACTTGCTCTCATAGCCCTCACCACCCAATTTGGACTACAGACTTTACTCAGCCCAAAAGTGGCTGGAGAAAACACTTGGGATTGGTGGAGGCTAATTTACATAATTAATATTGAGCTCAGAAGAAACTCAAACTTGTCAACTTATAATTTCCAGTAGCCATTACTGCTTATTTATGTTATTTTTCTTGCTTTTTGGAATGTTATATAGGCTCACATTGTAACCAGAGCCAAGTTTGTTTATTGGATTTTATGCTAATAAAGCTCTTTGAAAACAAAAAAAAAAAAAAAAAAAAAAAGAGGGGCATACTCATATTCTCAAAGTTTATCTACATCAGATGGCAAACAAATTGTAACAAACACCGGCAAGAGCAAAATAAGTGGTCAATGCAGGAACTGCAGAAACATGTCTCCCTGTAATGTATAAGTAACAGGTATAGAAATGATAGGTGATTCCATATGCAAATAAGTACACTGTTTTTCCCCATTCCAAAATGTATCTTCTTGACAAAAAAAAAAGATATTTCTGCTGACAATGATCACAGCTGTCACAACTTTGGTTTAGATTCTCTCCAGTGAAATGGCTTTATTCTAATGGAATAGTGTTTTTTCTAAGTATAAATTATAGACCAGATTACGAGTGGAGCACTAACGTTTGTGCACGTGCGATAAGGGGTTTATCGCAGGAGTTTGCCCTTATCCGTTTTACCGCTGGTATTACGGGTTGAAAGTAAATGTGATCACTTGAGTGCAATCGCGGTTTACAATAGAGTAATTACCGCATCCTCAGAGCTCTGGTTAACTGTTTCACAATACAAAAAAGTGTCTCAAAACACATCAAAACTACATTACAAAGTACAGTTACACTCATAATAACAACATCTAATAAAACTTATTAAAATAAAATATTGCACACAAAAGTTATAAGGGCTCAAAGATATGAGGTCTCAGGTGTTAGAGTAAAAAGGCAGACAAAGGACTAATATTGAGATACATAAATATACATGTCTAAAGATGTGTATGTATAAATATATATATATATATATATATATATATATATGTGTGTTCATATGTATTAATATGAGTATATATGTCTTTACAGACATATATACACATATAAACACATAAATACATATATAGACACATATATAAGTGCATTGGAGCCCTTTGCAATTAAGTAGATGAAAACATGTAAAAGCATATTTATGCAAGATTATATTTAATAAAGTGTTATACTATGTTTATATACTGTAAATATTTCACATTCCTATGTTCTGCACACAGGGGAATAAGTTCTTTGTATTTATAAATAGATATTCCTATATATATCCGTATATCTGTTACTACCAAAATACCATCATATATTCATAGAAATGTCTATTTATGAATAAATAGAATATATTATTCTTTTTCAAAAACATTGGAATGTGAAATATTAATATATTCATGTTGGGTTAGCGCACGTGATAATATGTAATCAGGTTTTTGTGATTAGGGTGTTGGGGGTTTTTCCACTTTTTTTGCTCCATGGACTTCTATGGGGGAATATGTGAACGCGCACGTGATATTCTAATTATGGCTTTATGCGCTCGTTGGGTTAGCGCGCAAGTGGGAACAATTTACTTTCAAATCATAATACGAGCTCAACCCGACGAGCTCAAAAATCCGAACTTCTAGCGCAGGTAATGCTTGGGCGGGAGCGTTAATTAGTGCTCTACTTGTAATCTGGCCCTATATGTTTTTTAATGTGATTGGGAATGGCCTGCCAAAGTACCATATTCAGTAAGTTTGTGAGCCTCTGAAATGAACCGCAAGTCATGTCCTGCACATTTGGAGAGGTTAAGTCCAAAAAAAACTTTCATGTTTCAAATAGGGCATGTAATTTTAAACAACTTACCAATTTACTTGTATCACCAATTTTACTTTGTTCTCTTTGTATTCTTAGTTGAAAGCTTAACCTAGGAAGGCTCATATGATCATTTCTAAGACCTTGAAGGCCGCCTCTTGTTACATATTTTTTTATTTGCTTTTCACAACAGGGGAGAGCTAGTTCATGATAACATTGTGAGCACGCATGTGGCTTGTGGCAGACACTGCACTAATTGGCTAAAATGAAAGTCAATAGATAATAAATAAAATGTCATGTGATCAGGGGGATGTCAGAAGATGCTTAGATACAAGTTAATCATAGAGTTAAAAAGTATATTAATATAACAATGTTGATTGTGCAAAACTGGGGAATGGGTAATAAAGGAATTATCTATCTTTTTAAACAACAAAAATTCTGGTGTTAACTGTCCCTTTAACATGTTTATCTACCTAAACTTCTACTGGTTAAAGATGGGGCTCTCACAGTGCTTAGTTGGTTGGTTATCTTAAATACTGTAATATACTGTATATATAGCCAATCTACCTTCAATTCTAAGTATCACTAAATTGTATTATAATATTTTGTTTAATTAAAGTATTTAACTGCTTTGTTATCTGAGTATCTCACTTCATTGTCTATTATCCCACTGCATTATTAGTAGATGGTAATTAATATTTGTTCTTGCTGTATAGTTAGCAAACCTGCTTGTACTTATCTAGGCATGTACTAATAAATAGCACTGTTTTTGCTGCATCTGCTTGTGTGGTTTTGGTCTCCCTTTCTTGTTATACTCATTCTTACAATGTGTGTCCCATGATAAAAAAAAGTCATATCACAAATATCTGTATAGTCAACATTCATGAGCAAAATTGTTGGTTTTGAAGCACTATGTCTCTTGCTGGGGGGTGTATTGAGAGAAAAGAGGCTGTACATTTCAATTATTTCAATACAGAATATCTAATTTAACAATATGAAGATACAACTTTTTGAAATTTTGCTTATGAATATTTATTATTTAAGCATAAAATCTCTATTAAAGAGGCTTGCTTAATTATCAACACATTAATTATATCTATGTTGTATAAAAATTCTTATTCTATCTGGGATTGTGATATAATTGAAAACTGCAAAGCAATTTACCAAGGGGTTAGATTCAAGGCCCACATGTCTAACGTAACAATTAACCAGAGTTCTAAAGTAATGCTAACCAAATGTACGTTAAATTTGATTGCGCTCAAGCGAACATGTTTACTTTCAACTCGTAATACTCACTCTATTTATGTTGTAAGTAGAAAGAGCTGCAAAGTTAGCGCACCATTTCTACTGCAATCTAGCCCAAAATGTGCAGTGAAGATATGCTTCTGAACACATGTTACCTGTGTCTCTTGTAGATTGTTGAATTTTCTGAGTGATATCATTATTACATTTACCTCTGCTGAAGAACTTACATAGGGTTCGATTTTTTTAGCAGTGGATGCTGCATCAACACCCCATCACTTTTGGTCCGCCAGAAACGGAATTTAAGAAGCAGCGGTCGTAAGATACATTACAAAGTAAGGTTACGATATGCTGCCGAATCTGTTGGCGCTCTACAAATAACTGATAGTAATAATAATAATTGACGGCCCCTGCTAGCAGCCAATTGGCAGCAAGTGAGCAGGGGGCGGCATTGCACAAGCATTTCACCAGAAATGCTTGTACAATGTTAAAAGCCTATGCTTTTGGCATTTAGCGAGGTCGATCGGACATGATTCGCTAAAGCGAATCATGTCAGCTCGACCTTTTAGTAAATCTACCCCAAGAAATATCTCAGGAGATAAAATACCTCACTGTTATATTAAAGTTTACAGGTTTAAATGGCAATTGTATTAATTGTTAATTTTCATTTACTAATATATAAGAGTTCATATAGAAAGTACTAACATTTGCAAAGAGATTTGAAGCTCATTTACTATATGCGTTACTTTGTGTGGTTTATAAATAGAATATTATTGGTTTAGCGTTACTATTTAACGCTCCCGCTCAAGCATCAACTGCGCTAGAGGTAAGCTTTTTGCGCTAGTCAGGTTAAGTTAAAAGTAAACTCTTATCGATAAGTGCAAAAAGAAGAACTTAGAATCCTATACTATAAAAGGCCAAGTGTGTTTGTCCGAAGCTGTCATGCGCAGTAGAGACAGCACGCGGACAAACACACTGGCCTAAGTCCCTACCTGTTCTGCCGACTGTGCCGAGCAGAAGTGGGCGTGGCCGATCGTGAAGGGGGCGGGGCCTAACGCGAAAGCCCGTGAAAGGGGCGGAGCCTAGCGTGAAGGCCCGTGAAGGGCCGTGGAGAGAGCTCAAGAGAGGGTGGAGGGATGTGGGGAGAGGGGGGGAGATGTGCAGTGAGGGGGGAGATGTGGAGAGATGTGGGAGATGTGGAGTGAGGGGGGAGATGTGGAGAGAGGGGGGAGATGTGGAGAGAGGGGAGAGATGGGGGGAGATGTGGAGAGATGTGGGGAGAGGGGGGAGATGTGGAGTGAGGGGGGAGATGTGGAGAGAGGGGGGAGATGTGGGGAGAGGGGGGAGATGTGGAGTGAGGGGGGAGATGTGGAGTGAGGGGGGAGATGTGGAGTGAGGGGGGAGATGTGGAGAGAGGGGGGAGATGTGGAGAGAGGGGGGAGATGTGGAGAGAGGGGAGCGATGTGGAGAGAGGGGAGCGATGTGGGGATATGTGGAGAGAGGGGGGAGATGGGGAGAGATGTGGGGAGAGGGGGAAGGTGGGGAGAGAGAGAGGGGAGAGAGAGATGGGAAAGAGAGAGGGAGAGAGAGAGACAGAGAGAGAGGGGGGAGAGGGAGAGAGAAAGAGAGGAGAGAGAGAATGAGGGAGAGAGAGGGAGAGAGAGAGAGAGGGGGGGAGAGGGAGAGAGAGAGGGGGGGAGGGGAGAGAGAGAGGGGAGAGAGAGGAGAGACACAGAGAGAGGGGAGAGAGAGGGGGGGGGGGGAGAGAGAGGGGGGGAGAGAGAGGGGGGGGAGAGAGATAGAGGGGCAAGAGAGAGAGAGAGGAGAGACAGAGGGGGAGAGAGAGAGGAGAGAGAGAGAGGGGGGGAGAAAGAGAGAGAGGGGAGAGAGAGAGGGGGAGAGAGAGAGAGGGGAGAGAGAGAGAGAGGGGGAGAGAGAGAGAGAGAGGGGAGGGAGAGAGGGGAGAGAGAGAGAGATAGAGGGGAGAGAGAGAGGGGAGAGAGAAAGAGAGAGGCGAGAGAGAGAGGAGGCGAGAGAGAGAGGGGGGGAGAGAGAGAGATAGAGGGGAGAGAGAGAGAGAGAGGGGTGAGATAGAGAGGGGGGAGAGAGAGAGGGGAGAGAGAGAGAGAAAGGGGGGAGAGAGAGAAAGAGAGAGAGGGGGGAGAGAGAGAGGGGAGCGAGAGAGAGAGGGGGAGATGGAGAGAGAAAGGGGGAGAGAGCGCAAAAGAGAGGGGGAGAGAGAAAGCAAAAGAGAGTGGGAGGGAGAGAACGCCAGGGGTGGGACCACTGTAATGCAAAAAATGGCCCGTGTGAACGGGCTTTAGGACTAGTATTAACATATTTCCCCTCAGGGAGCAAAAAAAGTGGAAAAAGAACTAACACCCAACTCGCACGCAAACCCAATTGCATATTTTCATGTGCGCTAACCCAACATGAAAATATGTATAGTTAACATTCCAGTGCCCTTCACATAGAAGAATATGTTCTATTCATTCTTAAATACATATTTCTACATATATTTGATGGCATTTTGGTACAATATATATCTATACCTATATTTATAGATGATTATATAAAGGTATAGATATACAGTATCTCACAAAAGTGAGTACACCCCTCACATTTTTGTAAATATTTTATTATATCTTTTCACTGAAGAAATTACACTTTGCTACATTGTAAATTTGTAACAGTGTATATTTGCTGTCCCCTCAAAATAACTCAACACACAGCCATTAACGTCTAAACCGTTGGCAACAAAAGTCAGTACACCCCTAAGTGGAAATGTCCAAATTGGGCCCAATTAGCCATTTTCCCTCCCCGGTGTCATGTGACTCGTTAGTGTTACAAGGTTTCAGGTGTGAATGGGGAGCAGGTGTGTTAAATTTAGTGTTATCGCTCACACACTCTCTCATACTGGTCACTGGAAGTTCAACATTGCACCTCATGGCAAAGAAATCTCTGAGGATCTGAAGAAAAGAATTGTTGCTTTACATAAAGATGGCCTAGGCTATATGAAGATTGCCGAGACCCTGAAAGTGAGCTGCAGCACTATGGGCAAGACCATACAGCGGTTTCACAGGACAGGATCCACTCAGAACAGGCCTCGCCATAGTCGACCAAAGAATTTGAGTGCACGTGCTCAGCATCATATCCAGAGGTTTTCTTTGGGAAATAGACATATGAGTGCTGCCAGCATTGCTGCAGAGGGGGATCTGCCTGTCAGTGCTCAAACCATATGCCGCACACTGCATCAAAATTGGTCTACATGGCTGTCATCCCAGAAGGAAGTCTCTTCTAAAGATGATGCACAAGAAAGCCCACAAACAGTTTGCTGAAGATAAGCAGACTAAGGACATGTATTCCAACATGATAACGACCACAAACACACACCCAAGACTACCACTGCCTTGCTAAAGAAGCTGAGGGTAAAGGTGATAGACTGCCCTAAACCCTATTGAGCATCTGTGGTGCATCCTCAAACAGAAGTTGGGGGAGCACAAGGTCTCTAACATCCAGCAGCTTTGTGATGTTGTCATGGAGGAGTGGAAGAGGACTCCAGTGGCAACCTGTGAAGCTCTGGTGAACTCTATGCCCAAGAGGGTTAAGGCAGGGCTGGAAAATAATGGTGGCCACACAAAATTATTGACACTTTGGGCCCAATTTGGACATTTCCACTTAGGGGTGTACTCACTTTTGTTGCCAACGGTTTAGACATTAATGGCTGTATGTTGAGTTATTTTGAGGGGATAGCAAATTTACACCATTATACAGGCTGTACACTCACTACTTTACATTGTAGCAAAGTGTCATTTCTTCAATGTTGTCACATAAAAAGGTATTATAAAATATTTACAAAAATGTGAGGGTGTACTCACTTTTGTGAGATACTGTATACAGATTTATAAAGGAATATCTATTAATAAATACTATGATATGTGCAGAACATTGGAATGTGAAATATTTACACTAAATACAGAGTATAACACTTTATTAAATATGACTTTTGTACTTGAGTTAAATTTATACTGTATGCTTGTATTACAAGTTGAAAGTAATCTTAAAGGGACATTAAACACTTTGAAATGGTAAGATACAATGAAAAAGTGTATATATATCAAAAACTCGGCAATATACTTTCATTATTTATTTTGTCCCCCTTTCCTGTAATTCCATTCTGAAATTGTGAGATTTTCAGTTCCTGTTAGAAATGAAAGTGCAGAACACTGTAACATTCCACACAGCCATCGGCTGCACACTCTAGTTACCTATTTATAACTGTCCCTAATTGGCCACAAAAGAGAAGGTAACCTAAGTTACAACATGTCAGCTCCCAATGTTTTACAGACACTAACGGCTAGATTTAGAGTTCTGCGGCCAAAGGGGTGTGTTAGCTACGCGTGCTTTTTTTCTCCCGCACCTTTTAAATACCGCTGGTATTTAGAGTTCACAGAATGGCTGCGTTAGGCTCCAAAAAGGGAGCGTACAGGGATATTTACCGCCACTGCAACTTTAGATACCAGCGTTGCTTACGGACGCGGCCAGCTTCAAAAACGTGCTCGTGCACGATTCCCCCATAGAAAACAATGGGGCTGTTTGAGCTGAAAAAAAAACCTGACACCTGCAAAAAAGCAGCGTTCAGCTCCTAACGCAGCCCCATTGTTTGCTATGCGGAAACACTTCCTATGTCTGCACCTAACACTCTAACATGAACCCCGAGTCTAAACACCCCTAACCTTACACTTATTATCCCCTAATCTGCCGCCCCCGCTATCACTGACCCCTGCATATTATTATTAACCCCTAATCTCCCACTCCATATACCACATTATAGCTATGTACAGCTAATCTGCTGCCCCTAAAACCGCCGACCCCTATATTATATTTATTAACCCCTAATCTGCCCCCCTCAACGTCGCCTCCACCTGCCTACACTTATTAACCCCTAATCTGCCGAGCGGACCGCACCGCTACTATAATAAAGTTATTAACCCCTAATCCGCCTCACTCCCGCCTCAATAACCCTATAATAAATAGTATTAACCCCTAATCTGCCCTCCCTAACATCGCCGACACCTAACTTCAATTATTAACCCCTAATCTGCCGACCGAATCTCGCCGCTACTGTAATAAATGGATTAACCCCTAAAGCTAAGTCTAACCCTAACACTAACACCCCCCTAAGTTAAATATAATTTAAATCTAACAAAATAAATTAACTCTTATTAAATAAATTATTCCTATTTAAAGCTAAATACTTACCTGTAAAATAAACCCTAATATAGCTACAATATAAATTATAATTATATTATAGCTATTTTAGGATTAATATTTATTTTACAGGTAACTTTGTATTTATTTTAACCAGGTACAATAGCTATTAAATAGTTAAGAACTATTTAATAGCTAAAATAGTTAAAATAATTACAAAATTACCTGTAAAATAAATCCTAACCTAAGTTACAATTAAACCTAACACTACACTATCAATAAATTAATTAAATACAATACCTACAATTATCTACAATTAAACCTAACACTACACTATCAATAAATTAATTAAATACAATATCTACAAATAAATACAATGAAATAAACTAACTAAAGTACGAAAAATAAAAAAGAACTAAGTTACAAAAAATAAAAAAATATTTACAAACATTAGAAAAATATTACAACAATTTTAAACTAATTACACCTACTCTAAGCCCCCTAATAAAATAACAAAGCCCCCCAAAATAAAAAAATGCCCTACCCTATTCTAAATTAAAAAAGTTCAAAGCTCTTTTACCTTACCAGCCCTGAACAGGGCCCTTTGCGGGGCATGCCCCAAAGAATTCAGCTCTTTTGCCTGTAAAAAAACCACATACAATACCCCCCCCAACATTACAACCCACCACCCACATACCCCTAATCTAACCCAAACCCCCCTTAAATAAACCTAACACTAAGCCCCTGAAGATCTCCCTACCTTGTCTTCACCTCACCGGGTCCAGATCTGTCCAGAAGAGCCTCCGATGTCTTGATCAAAGCCCAAGCGGGGGGCTGAAGAGTGACTTCCATCCTCGGGCTGAAGTCTGGATCCAAGCGGCGGCTGAAGAAATCCATCATTGGGCTGAAGTCGGAAGTCCATCATCGGGATGAAGTCTTCTATCAAGCAGCATCTTCAATCTTCTTTCTTCCGGAGCGGAGCGGAGCCATCTTCTTCCCGGCCGACGCGGATCCATCCTCTTCTAACGAGGCCTACTAGCCGAATGACGGTTCCTTTAAATGACATCATCCAAGATGGCGTCCATCGAATTCCGATTGGCTGATAGGATTCTATCAGCCAATCGGAATTAAGGTAGGAAAATTCTTATTGGCTGATGGAATCAGCCAATCAGATTCAAGTTCAATCCGATTGGCTGATCCGATCAGCCAATCAGATTGAGCTCGCATTCTATTGGCTGTTCCGATCAGGCGTCGTTAGAAGAGGATGGATCCGCGTCAGCCGGGAAGAAGATGGCTCCGCTCCGGAAGAAAGAAGATTGAAGATGCTGCTTGATAGAAGACTTCATCCCGATGATGGACTTCCGACTTCAGCCCGATGATGGATTTCTTCAGCCGCCGCTTGGATCCAGACTTCAGCCCGAGGATGGACGTCACTCTTCAGCCCCCTGCTTGGGCTTGGATCAAGACATCGGAGGCTCTTCTGGACAGATCTGGACCCGGTGAGGTGAAGACAAGGTAGGGAGATCTTCAGGGGCTTAGTGTTAGGTTTATTTAAGGGGGGTTTGGGTTAGATTAGGGGTATGTGGGTGGTGGGTTGTAATGTTGGGGGGGGTATTGTATATGTTTTTTTTACAGTCAAAAGAGCTGAATTCTTTGGGGCATGCCCCGCAAAGGGCCCTGTTCAGGGCTGGTAAGGTTAAAGAGCTTTGAACTTTTTTAATTTAGAATAGGGTAGGGCATTTTTTTTATTTTGGGGGGCTTTGTTATTTTATTAGGGGGCTTAGAGTAGGTGTAATTAGTTTAAAATTGTTGTAATATTTTTCTAATGTTTGTAAATATTTTTTTATTTTTTGTAACTTAGTTCTTTTTTATTTTTCGTACTTTAGTTAGTTAATTTCATTGTATTTATTTGTAGATATTGTATTTAATTAATTTATTGATAGTGTAGTGTTAGGTTTAATTGTAGATAATTGAAGGTATTGTATTTAATTAATTTATTGATAGTGTAGTGTTAGGTTTAATTGTAACTTAGGTTAGGATTTATTTTACAGGTAATTTTGTAATTATTTTAACTATTTTAGCTATTAAATAGTTCTTAACTATTTAATAGCTATTGTACCTGGTTAAAATAAATACAAAGTTGCCTGTAAAATAAATATTAATCCTAAAATAGCTATAATATAATTATAATTTATATTGTAGCTATATTAGGGTTTATTTTACAGGTAAGTATTTAGCTTTAAATAGGAATAATTTATTTAATAAGAGTTAATTTATTTCGTTAGATTTAAATTATATTTAATTTAGGGGGGTGTTAGTGTTAGGGTTAGACTTAGCTTTAGGGGTTAATCCATTTATTACAGTAGCGGCGAGATTCGGTCGGCAGATTAGGGGTTAATAATTGAAGTTAGGTGTCGGCGATGTTAGGGAGGGCAGATTAGGGGTTAATACTATTTATTATAGGGTTATTGAGGCGGGAGTGAGGCGGATTAGGGGTTAATAAATATAATATAGGGGTCGGCGGTGTTAAGGGCAGCAGATTAGGGGTTCATAGGGATAATGTAGGTGGCAGCGGTGTGCAGTCGGCAGATTAGGGGTTAAAAAATTTTAATAGAGTGGCGGCGATGTGGGGGGACCTCGGTTTAGGGGTACATAGGTAGTTTATGGGTGTTAGTGTACTTTAGGGCACAGTAGTTAAGAGCTTTATAAACCGGCGTTAGCCCAGAAAGTTCTTAACTACTGTTTTTTTTCTGCGGCTGGAGTTTTGTCGTTAGATTTCTAATGCTCACTTCAGCCACGACTCTAAATACCGGCGTTAGAAAGATCCCATTGAAAAGATAGGATACGCAATTGACGTAAGGGGATCTGCGGTATGGAAAAGTCGCGGCTGGAAAGTAAGCGTTAGACCCTTTCCTGACTGACTCCAAATACCAGAGGGCGGTAAAAACCAGCGTTAGGAGCCTCTAACGCTGGCTTTGACGCCTACCGCCCAACTCTAAATCTAGCCGTAAAACTTTACACTTATTTTGTCAATATTTAAACAGCTAATGAAACTTTAAAAAAATACATCTATATGATATTCTCAGACTAATCTTTTCTTTGAATGCATCATTCTAACTAGCGTTTATTTAGTGTTTCATGTCCCTTTAAACAGAGAAATGTTTACCTTTGAAACTATTGATCTAATTCTTGCAAAACTGTAAGTTCTCAATGCATAGAACGTATTTTACAGCTGGCAGTCCAATGGTTATATAGATTTAACAATTTAATTCCATATGGCCTTAAACACTGAATGATTGAGATTGTATTCTGTGAGATTTTATCCTACTGATTTGCCTATGGAGTCCAAATCATAAGTTGAGCCCCAACTAATGTGATCCTCATCTCTATATAGTCTTACCATGCATGTGATTTAATTATTAGCTTTTACTGGTTTGTTTATCTATTTGTAAGTGCATATCTTACAGTTCACTTTGTTGACTGTCTTTATGGCAACAGTGTTTTACACACAAGTATAAATTGTGCTTGTTTGATCTTTTCCAAGGATTTCTGTATACTTTGAATTGTGGGGTTTTCTTTACAAATTTTTAAATTTGTAAGCATATGTATCATTGCATGAGGGAACACTCATGCAATACCACCCTCCTACCCTCACGCAAACAATTGTGTTAGAGTAGGGCTTGTCAATCATCTCAGTTGAATGAATCCGAGATGATTTTTTCCTGTAAACTCTAGTTTGGCGGAGCGAGTTTATGAAGCAGCGGTTTAAACTAAAATATCAGTTGCAGGCTCAAATGAACGAGCCTCCAGCCAATCGGGCATTCACCTTGTAAAACATTTTGCCCTATGGATACATTATTTTCACATATAATCTGATTTTCTATAAATAATATAGTATCAACAATGTATAGTATATCTAATGTTTTCTTTGTTGTGGTCAAAGATATTTTTTTCCTGATCTTCCTTGCATTTGCAATAATTCTAATCATTGTAATCTTTCACCACATATTTTATGGAATACCTTAATCTCCTGTATCTGATTTGTTAAATGAGTGGGAGGTTCACAGAAGAGATGTTTTCGCAAGTGATTCAAAGTCCTATAATGAAGCAAAAAGCAAGAAAAGGGTGAGGTGGAATATCTTTAAATAAATAAAATATGTAGATACACCATATAAATTGCAAGAAAACATTGATCATTTTAACTGTGTATGTGGAGCAAGCAGTGAGAAAGGTTAGTACAACAGATCAGAACGCTCTAAAAATTATGATGATTTGTTCAGATTATTATTATTTTTTTAAACATATATGATCTAAGAGTGCTGTGTATTTGGGTTTGGGATTAGTTTATCTGAAAGTATATCAAGATGAGTTATGCTTCATGCATAATTATTTTTTAGTTTGTACCTGTGGAGGTTTTGCAGTCTGTACCTGTGTATTCTATTCTAATTTGATTAATGTAACTCAAAAGCAGCACATAACATATGAATAGAAGATGATTCCCTACTCATGAGTAACTACATGGATTGAGTAGCTCTCAGGTAAGACTCAGCCCACACCTCTAGAAGGCTGATATGGCTCTGCAGCTACTAGAGGCATTGCTATAGGGGGGCTGGTTGGGCCAAAGCTACACAGGTAACATATCTGCTCCCTATGTGTACCCCCTGCAAATCAGGGCTTACAATGTAAAGATTGTGTATGGATTTGTCTTTACAAATATGGTGTCACACTTGTTGCTGTATAGAAAGTATGGCCTAAGCAAGGGGGCTGCTTGCTCAGTGTTTGCTGACTACAGTCATAAAGGTCTATGTTGAAATGGGGGACCCCGCCATGGTTTTTGCCCTTGGACCTATTAAGTTTAGTTATGCCCCTGTCCTCCGTCTAGTGTTAGGATACCAGTTTTGGAGTTGCAGTTGTTTGTGTCATCATTCGCATCTGTTCATAATTCTGGTGCCATGTTTGAATCTGGCCTAAGTTGTATTGATACCTAAGCTTATTCTAGAATAGCATTTGCTCAATTTAAACCATGAAATGATCTTGTTTTTCAGCTCACACCACTCCTCACAACAAATTTTTCAATATCCCTTTCTTACTAATCCTGGATTCCGTCAGTATCTTCTCACTGCCATAAAGTAGGCTTCAAGATCCATGAATATGTTCTGAGCTCTTACCAGGGCAAATAACATATACAAAAGGGTCTAATCTATAGGGGCTAAGGTATCTGATCTTGGGCCTCGTTTGATAAAGGGGCTGCAGGGATCATGCATCCTATCTAGGGCCGTGCATAGGATTCTGGCTGGAATAATGAGGGCCGCTGTGGCATGCATCTATTCTCATTTGAGCATAAAGCTGACATGAGAGAGCTGCAGGGCCATGCATCCAATTTGAGATGTGACTTGGCCATAAAGGTGCCAAACTGTGTCATTATATTTGATGACTAAATAAATACTCCTCTTCATGTATAAACCATTGTTTCCGCTATAATACTAATACTAATAATGATGATAATAATTTTCATTATTATTATTGCTATTTATGGGTGAAATAAAAGGTTTCTTGCACCTTAGCAAATATTATTTATACTTTTAGAAAACCTTGCAACTATTAATACTGCAAGATGTTTCCCGAAATATAGAAATTGCCCCTTAGTGAGTATGTACAGTATAAAGATCATTCAGACATATACTTTCTTTCGCAAATAGTTGGACCTCAAAGTTCATTTGGATCTTGCCAGTAGGTCTTAGAGACACAGTAAGCTTTAATTACTTTTGCTTAGTTAAGTGTTTGCCATAAGTACACTTTTTATGCAGTAATTCCGTACTGTGTGTACTTGTCGACAAATGTGGTTTTCATATTTTTGTTAAGACAAATTAACAAGGACATTTAAGAAATATAATATTGATATAGGAAAACCATAATTTCAGACAAGTTAGGTGTACAAGGAACAAAATCTTATCATACGCTGCAGTACATATGTTATTGATATGATATTGATGTATATTGCATTGTTTCACTATGATCTGTTCATTATTTTATGCCATAGCTTTGCATTATAAGCCCCCATAGTATTCCACAGTTAGGAACCCTCCTCTAGTCAGTCCAGTATATTGTGCACCTTAAATAAGGCTTTATAACTCAAGAATAATACATAAAAGGCACATAAGAGAAGTTTTTAGGCAACTAACTCTTGTATGGAGTCCAGGGACACACCCTTTGAAAAGGCTCTTAAAGGGACAGTTTAGTCAAAATTAAACTTTCATGATGCAGATAGGGAGTGCAATTTTAAACAACTTTCCAATTCACTTTTATCATCAATTTGCTTTGTTCTCTTGGTCTTCTTTGTTGTAAGATAAACCTAGGTAGGCTCATATGCAAATTTCTAAAACCTTGGACGCCGCCCCTTATTTCAATGCATTTGGCAGTTTTTCACAGCTAGAGAGCGTACGTTCATGTGTGCCATATAGATAACATTGTGACCACGCTCGTGGATTTACAAGATAGAGGGCACTGATTGGCTAAATGCAAGTCTGTCAAAAGAAATGAAAAAGGGGGCTGTCTGCAAAGGCATAGCTACAGGGTAATCACAGAGGTAAAAAGTATATTAATACAACTGTGTTGGTTATGCAAAACAGGGGAATGGGTAATAAAGTATTCTGTCTGAGAAATTGTATAGCGCTATAGCTCAGCTACAATTATGGTAGTTGTGCTGTATAGATGTGTAGGTTTTGATATCTAGATATAAGATCTAAGAGTGGCACAGTTGATACATAAAAGCATTTAATACATATTAAACATAAAAAACAAGGGTGTCGTTTAAAATATATTTTAACAGAACGGCAAGAAATAATGTGTAAAAACACATAAACACATAAATATCTATAAAAACACGCGTGTTTTGCTTTTTAGCTGTATGTATAATGTCTCATAAAATTCGTCTCATATATAGTGTGTTGGCATAAATCTGAAAATAATAAACAATAAAAAATAATAAAAAACAATGAAAAGTAAATAATGTCCAATAATCCCTTCTCAAAGTTAAGAGATATATAAAAAAAGGTTAAGTAGTGTCCAAAAATCCCTTCTCAAAGTTAAGAGATATAAATAGATTTTCACATGTGTATCCAAAAAATAAACTGTCCAAATTTAAGTGTTGTCCAAAAACGTGGTATAAATGAATAGTGCAAATCCAGCAGATTCAAAAGTTCTATTAAAAAAGCTTTGCAAAAAACATTTCAAAGAGACATTTAAAAAACATCAAAATGAAGGTAGAAAAAAAGGTCTATCAAAATATGGTGACAAAGAATAATCCATGAAGTCAATCCAAAATAGTGATAAAAATAAGTCCAAAAAAGATGTAAAATATCCAAAAGATAAAAAACAAAAAATAAATGATTAGTATGTGCACAAACTAGTGAGAGTGATCCCAAAAAGGGGGCTTATGTGGAGGGGTTATGTTTCCATGTAGAAAAATTATTTGCTGTATAAAAAGAAAAAAGAAAAAAGAAAAATAAGCAAAAATACAAAAATATAAATAAAAATAATCCTAGGGAATCTTCAAACCCTGAAAATAAAAGATAATAACAATAGTGTAATACTGTATTATAATTCAACAATCAAGGAATAAATAGCTCACCATAGCTCTGTCAACGCGTTTCGGCCCTCAAGAGAGGCCTTTATCAAGACTATAGTATGGTGTGGGTGAGCTGAAGACTTTATACCTTTCTCTAACCAATCAAATTGCATTGAAATTGCGCCAAATTTTTGCGCCAAAATTTCGCGCCAAAATTTCGCGCCAAAAATGTGGTACCGGAAGTGTTGAGCCGGAAGTGCTCATCTGTATAAAAAAAAAAAAAAAAAAAGTTCACATTTGTCTCTGTATCATTTAGATAAGGCTTTTATTTAGAATTTGTCTATGTCTATGTTTATTAAACATTGTCTATGTTGTTCCTAATGTGTTTATTCGTGTTATGTGCCTTAGTAGTTAGCTGTGGGGGTCAAATGTTATGGTTTGCCGGTGTTTTTTTTTTAACCGGAAATGGCCGCTGAGATGTAAACATCCGGTTAAGCTATATCGGATGTTATGGGTGAGGCGGAAGTGGTATTTACTCTGTACCAATCAGATCCGGAGGGGCAGAAAGCAGTTATCCCACATGTAGAGCCAGTTTTACAACTTGGCATGAAATATATGACAAAATACCGGTACGTTTCTGAACCGGAAGTAGCCGGAAAAAGTAAGATGCTTTAACATCCGGTAAGATTGAGCCGGATGTTGCACCTTACCGGTCATGTTTAAACCGGAAGTGGTGTGTATCCTAGCCTATTCAAATTCAAAGGGACAAAAAGTGTTAACCTTGGTATTTGTCTAGTGAACAAAATCAATGTAGGGATCACGGTACAGAGAGTGTATATTGTAAAATACACAGTTTATATATATTGGAAAATATATATATATATCGAAAAATACATAATCTAATAAATAGAGATCTAAAAACCTTAAAGGAACTTTTGGAAACTTTCTAAAAAACTTTTTAGGATAAAAATATAAAAGATATGTAGTATAAAGAAAAACTTTTTTACAATGCATCTATGATTGGTTAGAAAATCTATAGAAGGAGTACATTTGTATCAACCTGTATTCTCTTTTTGTCATGTGCAATATTGGGTATTGGAAGTCTTATTTTCTATCTAAATGTGCCTGGTATAAAAATTAGTTAACCATGTGCGCACTATGATAGGAGTTTTTTGAAATCTGATGTGGAAAAAAGGATCGCAAGGAACTTCTCAAGTATAAAGACAAGAGAATTAGGAGAGACATGAACACCGACTCCATAGAGGTTGCCTTTATCACGCAGTACAGCGAAAACAGGAGAACCATCGAGAAAATAATAGAAAAGCACTGGCATCTACTGAAGGATGATGACACAATTGGCGAAACACTCATCAACAGACCGAAATTTATCTATAGAAAATCAGATAACCTTAAGAACATTCTATCTCCTAGCATTCCACGCCCAACAACACCTCAGACGAGAGATATATCCGGGAAACCCATAAAAGGTTTTTTCCCATGCCCGAGCTGCAAGGCGTGTAAGAGAGGCTTGAAAATCAAAAACTTTTCACCGCACAACTCCAGTATCAAACATGAAATAAAGGATCTGATCAGATGCAGCAGCAAGGGGGTAATTTACATAATACAATGCAAATGTGGACTACAATACGTCGGACAAACCTCGAGATGCCTAAAAGACAGAATACGGGAACATGTGCTACAGATTGAACATGGCAGCACAGACACCGCACTGTATAGACACTTTTCTATTAAACACAAAGGAAACATCAAGGATCTAAACTTCTATGGTATCCAGATAGTAAAGCCTAATTGGAGGGGAGGCAACTATGAAAAGAAGCTCCTAATCGCGGAATCCAGATGGATATTTGAGCTGGATTGTCTCTACCCGAAGGGTCTGAACAACAAGGAAGACCTCTCACATCTTTTAAGCTTGAAACACACATAAATTTGACTTCTGAATATCTATTCGGAAAACACTGCTGCCCTCATACAGAAGGAAAACAATAAAGAAAACATAACGAGGTCAATACATGACACGACAAGAACAAAATATATCTAATGAAGATGTCCTGCATAGATCCACACAAAGATCTATATTAGGATCTCTAAAGCCAATCTAATCATCTTTATTTTTATTGCTCTACTCAAATAGCCATAAGATGAGTTCCAACAAACCTTATTACACATACAGAGAGACTATATAGATGCCAATAACATTAACAAGATATGATCCCCTAATATGTCAACAGCATATGAGATGCCAATAATATAAACAAGATATGATCCCATAATATGTCAACAGCATAAGAGACACTTGACTGAGCAACCTCTCCATCTGGGAAATATCTAACAGAATAAGTTAGAAAGTAACCGAAGCCTGACTCTTCATAAGAATATAAACACAATTTAAAATGTGTATAGAGGTAACATAATCCCAATACCAACAACATGATTACACCTCATAACAAATTTAAATTCACAATTCCCCAAAAGACAACTAATCAATTAGATCGATAAAAGTACCCATTGATCTCACAATCTACATAAATACATTCATATACTTGTATGAGACAAGTTTCCTTCATATCCACATCAGATTTCAAAAAAAAAAAAACTCCTATCATAGTGCGCACATGGTTAACTAATTTTTATACCAGGCACATTTAGATAGAAAATAAGACTTCCAATACCCAATATTGCACATGACAAAAAGAGAATACAGGTTGATACAAATGTACTCCTTCTATAGATTTTCTAACCAATCATAGATGCATTGTAAAAAAGTTTTTCTTTATACTACATATCTTTTATATTTTTATCCTAAAAAGTTTTTTAGAAAGTTTCCAAAAGTTCCTTTAAGGTTTTTAGATCTCTATTTATTAGATTATGTATTTTTCGATATATATATTTTCCAATATATATAAACTGTGTATTTTACAATATACACTCTCTGTACCGTGATCCCTACATTGATTTTGTTCACTAGACAAATACCAAGGTTAACACTTTTTGTCCCTTTGAATTTGAATAGGCTAGGATACACACCACTTCCGGTTTAAACATGACCGGTAAGGTGCAACATCCGGCTCAATCTTACCGGATGTTAAAGCATCTTACTTTTCCCGGCTACTTCCGGTTCAGAAACGTACCGGTATTTTGTCATATATTTCATGCCAAGTTGTAAAACTGGCTCTACATGTGGGATAACTGCTTTCTGCCCCTCCGGATCTGATTGGTACAGAGTAAATACTACTTCCGCCTCACCCATAACATCCGATATAGCTTAACCGGATGTTTACATCTCAGCGGCCATTTCCGGTTAAAAAAAAAAAAAAAAAAAAAACACCGGCAAACCATAACATTTGACCCCCACAGCTAACTACTAAGGCACATAACACGAATAAACACATTAGGAACAACATAGACAATGTTTAATAAACATAGACATAGACAAATTCTAAATAAAAGCCTTATCTAAATGATACAGAGACAAATGTGAACTTTTTTTTTTTTTTTTTTTTTTTTATACAGATGAGCACTTCCGGCTCAACACTTCCGGTACCACATTTTTGGCGCGAAATTTTGGCGCGAAATTTTGGCGCAAAAATTTGGCGCAATTTCAATGCAATTTGATTGGTTAGAGAAAGGTATAAAGTCTTCAGCTCACCCACACCATACTATAGTCTTGATAAAGGCCTCTCTTGAGGGCCGAAACGCGTTGACAGAGCTATGGTGAGCTATTTATTCCTTGATTGTTGAATTATAATACAGTATTACACTATTGTTATTATCTTTTATTTTCAGGGTTTGAAGATTCCCTAGGATTATTTTTATTTATATTTTTGTATTTTTGCTTATTTTTCTTTTTTCTTTTTTCTTTTTATACAGCAAATAATTTTTCTACATGGAAACATAACCCCTCCACATAAGCCCCCTTTTTGGGATCACTCTCACTAGTTTGTGCACATACTAATCATTTATTTTTTGTTTTTTATCTTTTGGATATTTTACATCTTTTTTGGACTTATTTTTATCACTATTTTGGATTGACTTCACGGATTATTCTTTGTCACCATATTTTGATAGACCTTTTTTTCTACCTTCATTTTGATGTTTTTTAAATGTCTCTTTGAAATGTTTTTTGCAAAGCTTTTTTAATAGAACTTTTGAATCTGCTGGATTTGCACTATTCATTTATACCACGTTTTTGGACAACACTTAAATTTGGACAGTTTATTTTTTGGATACACATGTGAAAATCTATTTATATCTCTTAACTTTGAGAAGGGATTTTTGGACACTACTTAACCTTTTTTTATATATCTCTTAACTTTGAGAAGGGATTATTGGACATTATTTACTTTTCATTGTTTTTTATTATTTTTTATTGTTTATTATTTTCAGATTTATGCCAACACACTATATATGAGACGAATTTTATGAGACATTATACATACAGCTAAAAAGCAAAACACGCGTGTTTTTATAGATATTTATGTGTTTATGTGTTTTTACACATTATTTCTTGCCGTTCTGTTAAAATATATTTTAAACGACACCCTTGTTTTATATGTTTAATATGTATTAAATGCTTTTATGTATCAACTGTGCCACTCTTAGATCTTATATCTAGATATCAAAACCTACACATCTATACAGCACAACTACCATAATTGTAGCTGAGCTATAGCGCTATACAATTTCTCAGACAGAATACCATATTTTCACACCTATACCGCACCAGACCTCACCAAGATTTGGCGCTCCTTTCTAAACCACGTTTTGACACATATTTTCTAAAAGTGGGCACCTGGGGACCCACTATAGACAGGAGCTATAGGTCCACACTTTCAGCGCTGTAAGAAAACATTGAATGGGTAATAAAGGGATGATCTATCTTTTTAAACAATAATAATTCTGGAGTAGACTGTCCCTTTAAGTTTTGTTTATTTAGGGGCATATTTATCAAGCTCCGTATGGAGCTTGATGCCCTGTGTTTCGGCTCGCTGGAAACAGAAGTTATGAAGCAGCAGTCTAAAGGCCGTTGCTCCATAACCTGTCCGCCTGCTCTGAGGTGGCGGACAGAAATCAACCCGATCGAATACCATCGGGTTGATTGATACCCCCTGCTAGGGGCTGATTGGCTGTGAATCTGCAGGGGGCGGCATTGCACCAGCAGTTTACCAGAATAATATCGGATCATGTCCGCTCGCACCATAATAAATAGGCCCCTTAGGGACAAACACAAATGAGCTCCTCCACTATACCAACAACCACCCTGCAGCATGTAAGAGGTTCAAGGTTCTGAGTTCTACAGAATGCACTCCATCCTATCTAAGGAGAGTGGAACAAGTACAATATTTGGGATTAAATTACAGGAAAATCAGGTAAAATAAATGATAAAAGTACACTGCAAAGATTTTTTTTGTTTTTGTTTTTTTGCATAATTAACCTGTTTGATGGGATTTATTTTTGAGTTTAATGTCACTTTAAGGATTAAAAGAATTGTGCTTAGGAATCCTGCATGTATAGAAGGCAGCAACACTGTATATATAGATAGGAAGTCATAACCAATACACCTCTTAACCTCTTGTTACCCATGTCTAAAAAAAATAGCATTTTGAAAACGAGAGAAATCTCAATGTATCCTTCCTGGTAAAATATTTTATAAATAAATAAATACAATATACCTATCCTATAATCAGTGTTTATATGCATGTTTTTTGTTTTGTTTCCTTGTTTCAGCATGGCTGCTACTGAAAGTCCCATTTTATTGAAGTATGAAACACAATAATGTTGTTAAATTTTTAAGTATATAAAGTGATGCTGGTGAAGAAGGGTAGGATAGTTTAACCCCATAGCTGACAAAGAAGATTGCAATACATTACTTGCAATATGGTAGTCAATAAGTGAAAAATAGGAAAATTGTGGCTTAAAGACACAGTCTACTTGTTTTTTTTATTGTTTAAAAAGATCGATAACTCCTTTTCTACTCTTTCCCCAGCTTTGCACAACCAATTTTGTTATATTAATATACTATATAACCTTTAAGATTGCCTATTTCTAAGACCCTGCAGGCCATCTCTTATCTCAGTGCTTTATTTTAGCTTCTTACAATAGTGCATCACAACCAGACAGTGCTAGTTCATGTGTGCCATTTTCATGTATTGGGGAACTTAATAAAATTATATATGTTACTGACAGGGTGCCCAATGGTAATAGGCTGCAAAAGATAGGTGAAGTGAAATTTTGTAAGTTTCAAACATAATATCACCTGAACAAGACTCCTCAGTGTATATGAATGTGGCCCAATTAATGTTAGAGGGAAAGGAAGAGATTAGTTATAGATTTACCCACGTCACTACATATTATTAAAGGGTGGATCATTGAGAATTTGGCCAAAAACTTCTTTGTTTATCCATCCTGTGTCCAATATTTGTGACACCATCAAAAGGGCAGATATTTATTTCCAGGTAATGTGATTGCTATCTAAATAGAATGCTAATTTACATTCCATTTATCTATAGTTCTGAGATTTTTCTACTGATCTGTTGCTCACTTATTTATTTTGCCCTGGAAATATGAAGAAACATGCAGTGCTATTAAGAAAGCACGTAGATATAGAGGGCAAGATAACATATGCGGCGTCAGGCACAAAACCTGTCGTCGACAATTTTTAGTCGCCCGCAGTTTTTACTCCCATAAACTAACATAGAACCGGTGTTGCAAGTCAGTATCACATATTCAGCGCCAACCCCCCACAACACAAACAACTAATTAACATATTAACATCTAAACCGCCAACCCCCAACAACGCAAACAACTAATTAACCTATTAACACCTAAATCGCCAACCCCCCACAATGCAAACAACTAATTTACCTATTAACACCTAAACCGCCAACCCCCCACATCACAAAGTATTACGCTAATAACTAAGCCCCCTAACCTAATTAAAACTTACCACAAAAAAACATAAATTACTTTTAAAAAAACTAACATTACCCAAAATAAAAAATCCTAACTTTAGATTAAAATAAAAAAATCCTAACACTTACATTAAAGTAAAAAAAAAACTAAAATTACATTAAAATAAAAAAACCTGACACCTAGATTACGAGTTTTGCGTTAGAGGCTATGCAGTGCTAACGAGCAGTTTTCCCTCACCGCTCCCTTACCTGCAGTGCTGGTATTACGAGTTTTCAGAAACAGGTCATTAAAAGGCAAGAAGTGAGCGTTGAGCAAAATTTTGTTCATTACCGCACCCTAATACCAGCGCTGCTTAAGTCAGCGGTGAGCTGGTCATACGTGCTCGTGCACGATTTCCCCATAGGGATCAACACCTACATTATATTTATTAACCCCTAATCTGCCGCCCCCAATGTCGCCACCACATACCTACACTTATTAACCCCTAATCTGCTGCCCCCAACGTCGCTGCCACTATAATAAACATATTAACCCCTAAACCGCCGTACTCCCGCCTCGCAAACATTAGTTAAATATTATTAACCCCTAATCTGCCATCCCTAACATCGACGCCACCTACCTACATTTATTAACCCCTAATCTGCCGCCCCCAACGTCGCCGCCACTATATTAAAGTTATCAACCCCTAAATCTAAGTCTAACCCTAAACCTAGCACCCCCTAACTTAAATATAATTTAAATAAGTCTAAATAAAATTCCTTTCATTAATTAAATTATTCCTATTTCAAACTAAATACTTACCTATAAAATAAACCCTAAGCTAACTACAATATAGCTAATAGTTACATTGTAGCTAGCTTAGGGTTTATTTTTATTTTACAGGCAAGTTTGTATTTATTTTAACTAGGTAGAATAGTTATTAAATAGTTATTAACTATTTAATAACTACCTGGCTAAAATAAATACAAAAGTACCTGTAAAATAAAACCTAACCTAACTTACACTAAGACCTAACACTACACTATAATTAAATAAATTAACTAAATTAACAACAATTAAATCAATTAAATTAAATTAGCTAAAGTACAAAAACAAACAAACACTAAATTACAGAAAATAATAAACAAATTACAAGATATTTAAACTAATTACACCTAATCTAATAGCCCTATCAAAATAAAAATAGCCCTCCCAAAATAAAAAAAACCCTAGCCTAAACTAAACTACCAATAGCCCTTAAAAGGGCCTTTTGCGGGGCATTGCCTCAAAGTAATCAGCTCTTTAACCTGAAAAAAAAAAAATACAAACAACCCCCCAACAGTAAAACCCAGCACCCACACAACCAACTCCCCAAATAAAATACTATCTAAAAAAACCTAAGCTCCCCATTGCCCTGAAAAGAGCATTTGGATGGGCATTGCCCTTAAAAGGGAAGTTAGCTCTTTTGCAAGCCCAAAGTCCCTAACCTAAAAATAAAACCCACCCAATACACCCTTAAAAAAACCTAACACTAACCCCCTGAAGATCAACTTACCGGGAGAAGTCTTCATTAAAGCCGGGCCGAAGTCCTCAACAAAGCCGGGAGAAGTCTTCATCCAAGCCGGGCGAAGTGGTCCTCCACATGGGCAGAAGAATTCCTGTGTATTACCTGGCTGCCTGATGTCCTTCCTGGTTCCTGATCCCTGGCTTGTTCCTGACTCTGCTGTTTTCCTTGTTCCTGATTCCGGTTGTCTGATTATTCGCTTTGGCTCCTGACTCGGCTCGTCTGACTACCAGCTCTGGTATTGACTCCTGGCTTGTTATTTGACTTGTGGACTTTTTATTATTTTTTGCTATTAATAAAGGTGTGATTATTTTTGCACTTCTCATCTCAGTCTGATTCCTGGCACCCTGACATTACGCAAAGGCCATGAATCCTGATGCTGCTAATTATCCACCTTTACCTGCCATCATTTCCAGGATGGATGTACAGGATCACCGCTTGGATCAATTTGCACTAGCCCTGCAAACCCTGCTGACTTGCACTGCACATTTGGACCAAAGTGTCCCGCAAGTTATGGCTGCTCCTGTTTCCGCTGCTGCACCTATGCCTACCAGGAGCATGTCTAGTTCTGCACCTCTACCTCAGCGATATGGAGGCAATCCTATTCAGTGCAGAGGGTTTTTGAACCAGGTGGGCATTTACTTTGAGATGTTACATCAGGCGTTTCTCTCTGACAGAGCTAAGGTGGGATTTCTCATCTCGTTACTCTCTGACACAGCTCTTGCCTGGGCTAATCCCTTGTGGGATACTAATAAACCTGTGATTTCAAATTACCCTGAATTTGTGGCCTCCTTTCGAAGGGTATTTGATGTTCTGGCTCGCTCCTCCTCTGCTGCTAAACGACTCATGTCCATTCAGCAAGGTACAAGATCTGTTGCTCAGTATGCTATTGAGTTCCGTACGCTTGCCGCAGAGGTAGGTTGGAACAATGAAGCCCTTGTTTCCGCCTTCTTTCATGGGCTCTCTGATGCGATTAAAGATGAAGTTGCTGCCAGAGATTTACCAGAGGATCTCGAGGCATTGGTGTCTATTTTGATCCTAATTGACATCAGACTCAGAGAGAGGCCCTCTTTCAAGGAGCGCTTGCGGAAGCCTCCTGTTCCTTTGTCTCCTAGGTGTTCGTTCCCACCCATGCCTCCCTCTCCTCCCATGCCTCCTGGTCCCGAGTCACCAGGTACTGCAGAGCTGATGCAGTTGGGATTCACGAGTCTCTCCATGGTGGAGAGGGCCTTTAGGAGGAGGGAGGGACTCTTCCTCTATTGTGGGTTACAGGGCCACCTTTTGAAGTCTTGTCCTACGTGGCCAGGAAACACTCATACCTAAGGTTCAGTTGGGGGAAGACCTTGGGTGGTTTATCCTCGTCCTCGGAGCCACTTAAGGAGAAACCTTTGGTCACGGTTGTCCTTTCCTGGGTGGACTCCTCCATAGTCACTCTTGTTGACTCCGGTGCTGCGGGCTATTTCATTGACAGTGCTTTTGTATCAAAGCACTCCATTCCTGTTTTGCCTCAGTCCATTCCACTTGCTATTGAGGCAATTGATGGCAGGCCCCTTCAGCCCGCACTCGTTACTCACGAAACTGCTCCGTTGTCCATGGCTGTTGGGGCTCTCCATTTTGAAACCCTCCAGTTCCAGGTGATAAACTCTCCGCATTTTCCAGTTGTTCTGGGGTATCCCTGGCTCCAAAAGCACAATCCCAGTCTCGACTGGCGCAGGTCTGAAATTTTGTCATGGTCCCCGCAATGTATTTCCACTTGTCTTCGGAAGCCAGTTAAAGTCTTGTGCACTTTTTCGGTATCTCAATTGTTAGAGGAGTACCGAGAGTTCCTAGACGTGTTTGACAAGGTGTGTGCCAGTACGTTGCCTCCTCACCGGTCTTACGATTGTGCCATAGACCTGCAACCCGAAGCCATTCCTCCTCGGGGCCGGGTGTACCCTTTGTCTGTTGCAGAGAATTGTGCTATGGAGGAGTATGTTGCTGATGCTCAGTTGCGGGGATCATCCGCAAATCCTGCTCTCCTGCAGGGGCTGGCTTCTTCTTTGTGAAGAAAAAGGGTAGCGAGTTAAGACCATGTATCGATTATAGGGGTCTTAATCGTCTTACCATTAAGAATGCTTACCCTATTCCGCTCATTATGGAACTCTTTGACCGCCTCAAGGGAGCTACGGTCTTTACTAAACTTGATTTGAGAGGAGCGTACAATCTTGTTAGGATTAAGGAGGGCCACGAATGGAAAACAGCATTTAACACCAGGAGCGGGCATTATGAGTATCTTGTAATGCCCTTTGGCCTATGTAATGCTCCTGCTGTTTTTCCGGAAATTATTATTGATGTCCTATGAGATATGTTGCAACAGTGTGTTGTGGTGTACTTAGACGACATCCTCATACACTCACCCACACTTGAGGCTCATCTTTCTGATGTTACACGGGTTTTTCAGAGACTACGTGAGAACGGCCTGTTTTGTAAACTCGAGAAATGTGAGTTCCATCAGACTCAAGTAACCTTCCTAGGTTATGTTATCTCCGTTGAAGGGTTCTCCATGGATCCTGACAAGTTATCTGCAGTTCTGCAGTGGCCTCGCCCAGTTGGTCTTCGGTCTATTCAACGTTTTTTGGGGTTCGCCAATTACTATAGAAAGTTTATTAAAAACTTTTCTTCCTTGGTCAAACCTATCACAGACATGACCCGTAAAGAGAATGATCCACTCCATTGGTCACCTACTGCCATTAAGACCTTTGATAGTCTTAAGACTGCTTTTGCTGCCTCATGCTAACCCTGTCCTGCCTTTTGTTCTTGAGGTCGATGCGTCTGAGACTGGAGTAGGTGCCCTCTTGTCTCAACGTCCTACGCCTGACGGTTTCTTGCATCCGTGTGGTTTCTTCTCTAAGAAATTGTCTCCAGCAGAGTGCAATTATGAAATTGGCAACAGGGAATTACTGGCCATAATTTTGGCATTCAAGGAATTGAGGCATCTTCTCGAGGGTACTAGCATGCCAGTGCTCATTCTTACTGACCACAAGAATTTAACTTATCTATCTGAAGCAAAACGTTTGTCACCCCGACAGGCCAGATGGGCGCTATTTTTGTCTCGGTTTAATTATGTGGTCTCCTACCTGCCTGGTAGTAAGAATGTTAGGGCTGATGCCCTCTTTCGACAATTTTCGCCTCTGTCCAAGGAGGAGTCTGTACCTACTCCTGTTATACCTCCTGACCGTATTTTGGCTACCATACATACTAATTTGACTTCTCCCTTGGGGGAAGAGATCCTGGCTGCACAAACTAATGCACCTCCTGAGAAACCTAGTGGTAAGTGTTTTGTTCCTGAGAATCTTCAAACTAAACTTTTGCACACTTACCACTATCCTAAAGTCGCAGGTCACCCAGGCAAGAACCAAATGATTTGGTCTTTTACTCAGCAATTCTGGTGGCCAGGTCTTCGTTCTGATGTTGCTGCGTATGTTGCCTCCTGCTCAGTTTGTGCACAGAATAAGACTCCTCAATGTCTTCCTGTGGGTCTTCTTCAACCTATTGCTAATGGTGAGCGTCCTTGGACACATCTTTCCATGGACTTCATTGTTGAGCTCCCTGTTTCCAATGGCAATACTGTTATCCTTATGGTGGTTGACCGTTTTTCTAAAATGTCACATTGCATTCCCTTGATGAAGCTGCCTACTGCTCAGGAGCTTGCTTCAATTTTTGCCCGGGAGGTCTTCCGTTTACATGGATTACCCAAGGAGATAGTGTCGGACAGGGGTAGCCAGTTTGTCTCCAGATTTTGGCGTTCCTTTTGTGCTCAAATGGTGATCCAGCTCTCCTTCTCCTCAGCATATCACCCTCAATGCAATGGGGCTGTGGAACGGTCTAATCAAGCTCTGGAACAGTTCCTCCATTGCTATGTCTCAGATCACCACAATAATTGGTCTGAACTGTTACCTTGGGCAGAGTTTGCTTGTAATAGTGCTATTAATGCTTCCTCCAAGTTTTCCCCATTCATGGCAAATTATGGGTTTCAACCATCCTTGTTGCCCGATTCATTCATGTCTCAGGGTATTCTGGCTTTGGAGGAGCATCTCCGACAACTCCGTTCCACGTGGGTGCAGCTTCAGGATTGCATTCATCGTTCTATGCAGTGCCAAAAGTTCCAGGCTGATTGTAGGCATCTGCCCGCACCTTCGTACCAGGTTGGTGAGAGAGTTTGGCTGTCCTCCCGCAACTTGAACCTTTATGTGCCTTCCAATAAATTGGATTCCCATTATGTTGGTCCTTTTCAAATACTCTGACGGGTTAATCCTGTGGCCTACGCTCTTGACCTTCCTCCTGCTATGCGCATCTCCAATGTTTTTCATGTCTCCCTCTTGAAACCATTGGTTTGTAATCTGTTTACCACTGTGTTGCCTCGTCCCTGTCCTATCTTTATTGACAACCATGAGGAGTATGAGGTCAGCAGCATTATTGACTATCGTATGTCCAGGGGCTGTGTACAGTATTTGGTTCACTGGAGGGGCTACGGTCCAGAGGAGCATTCTTGGGTTGAATGCTCCCGCCCTCCTCCGTGCCTTCCATGCCCTTTTCCCCAATAAGCCTTTTGTCCTTCTGTGGGGGAGGGGTCATTAAGGGGAGGGTACTGTCAGGGTTTTTTCCCTGTTGTGTTTGCCATTTGCTGCTGGCAGGCATTTTACTCACCTCTCTTCCTGACAATGGTGCATTGTGGGGGATGCTGCTCATTTCCTGCACTTCCTTTTATGGCCAGACTGGTGTGCATCATCCATGTGAGACAGGATGCAGTCTCAGAATTGTGATGTCATCACTTATTATTTAAAGGGCCTCTGTTCAGTATGCTTTGCCTTTGCATTGTCTCAAACCTGTTTGTGAGAGTTTCTGTGTATTACCTGGCTGCCTGACGTCCTTCCTGGTTCCTGATCCCTGGCTTGTTCCTGACTCTGCTGTTTTCCTTGTTCCTGATTCCGGCTCGTCTGACTATTCACTTTGGCTCCTGACTCGGCTCGTCTGACTACCAGCTCTGGTTTTGACTCCTGGCTTGTTATTTGACTTGTGGACTTTTAATTATTTTTTGCTATTAATAAAGGTGTGATTATTTTTGCACTTCTCATCTCAGTCTGATTCCTGGCACCCTGACAGTATCCTCTTCCAACGAAGTCTTCTTACTAAATGACGGTTCCTTTAAGTCAAGTTATCCAAGAATTCTATCAGCCAATCGGAATTAAGGTAGAAAAAATCC
Organism: Bombina bombina; assembly: GCF_027579735.1. NCBI lineage: Eukaryota > Metazoa > Chordata > Amphibia > Anura > Bombinatoridae > Bombina > Bombina bombina. Next base: position 555,579,790 of record NC_069499.1, on the reverse strand, counting down.
TATTGGCTGATGCAATCAGCCAATAGGATTGAAGTTCAATCCTATTGCAAAAGAGCTAACTGCCCTTTTAAGGGCAATGCCCATCCAAATGCCCTTTTCAGGGCAATGGGGAGCTTAGGTTTTTTTAGATAGTATTTTATTTGGGGGGTTGATTGTGTGGGTGCTGGGTTTTACTGTTGGGGGGGTTGTTTGTATTTTTTTTTTCAGGTAAAAGAGCTGATTACTTTGGGGCAATGCCCCGCAAAAGGCCCTTTTAAGGGCTATTGGTAGTTTAGTTTAGGATAGGGTTTTTTTTATTTGGGGGAGAGGGCTTTTTTTATTTTGATAGGGCTATTAGATTAGGTGTAATTAGTTTAAATATCTTGTAATTTGTTTATTATTTTCTGTAATTTAGTGTTTGTTTGTTTTTGTACTTTAGCTAATTTAATTTAATTGATTTAATTGTTGTTAATTTAGTTAATTTATTTAATTATAGTGTAGTGTTAGGTGTTAGTGTAACTTAGGTTAGGTTTTATTTTACAGGTACTTTTGTATTTATTTTAGCTAGGTAGTTATCAAATAGTTAATAACTATTTAATAACTATTCTACCTAGTTAAAATAAATACAAACTTGCCTGTAAATTAAAAATAAACCCTAAGCTAGATACAATGTAACTATTAGTTATATTGTAGCTAGCTTAGGGTTTATTTTATAGGTAAGTATTTAGTTTTAAATAGGAATAATTTAGTTAATGATAGGAATTTTACTTAGACTTATTTAAATTATATTTAAGTTAGGGGGTGTTAGGGTTAGACTTAGATTTAGGGGTTAATAACTTTAATATAATTGCACAGACATTGGGGGCGGCAGATTAGGTGTTAATAAATGTAGGTAGGTGGCGTCGATGTTAGGGACAGCAGATTAGGGGTTAATAATATTTAACTAATGTTTGCGAGGCGGGAGTATGGCCGTTTAGGGGTTAATACATTCAGTATAGTGGCGGCGACGTTGGGGGCGACAGATTAGGGGTTAATGAGTGAAGGTATGTGGCAGCGGCATTGGGGGCAGCATAATAGGGGTTAATAAATATAATGTAGGTGTCGGCGATGTTGGGGGACAGCATAATAGGGGTTCATAAATATAATGTAGGTGGTGGCGGTGTCCGGAGCGGCAGATTAGGGGTTAAAATTTGTATTATAGTGTTAGCGATGCGGGAGGGCCTCGGTTTTGGGGTTAATAGGTAGTTTATGGGTGTTAGTGTACTTTTTAGCACTTTAGTTATGAGTTTTATGTTACGGCGTTGTACCATAAAACTCTTAACTACTGACTTTTAAATGCGTTAGGACTCTTGACAGGGTAGGGTGTACCGCTCACTTTTTGGCCTCCCAGGACAAACTCGTAATACCGGCACTATGGAAGTCCCATAGAAAAAAGACTTTACGAAGTTTACGTAAGTCGTTTTGTGGTAAGGCCAAAAAAGTGTGCGGTGACCCTAAACCTGCAAGACTTGTAATAGCAGCGGTAGGGAAAATGCAGCATTAGGACCTCTTAAAGCTGCTTTTGTACCCTAACGCACAACTTGTAATCTAGCCGTAAGATTACAAAAAGTAAAAAAGCTAACATTACAGAAAATAACAAACTACATTATCCAAAATAAAAAAAAGTTATTCCTATTCTAATACCCCCTTAAAAACAAAAAAGCCACCCCAAAATAAAAAAATAAAAAAATCTAACAATTAACTACCAATAGCCCTTAAAATGGCCTTTTGTAGTGCATTGCCCTAGGTTTAACAGTTCTTTTTCTAAAAAAAATACAAAGTGCCCCCTAAAATTTCAAACAGCCCACCAACTTTGATCAAATCAGCCAATAGGAAGTAAGCAGCTCTCATCTTATTGGCTGATTTAAAATGTTCAGTCAATAGGAATGCAAGTGTACCCTAATATAAAAGGGGTATCTTGCATTCAATCTTCAGTATGTGGTGAACGATCACATGAAGAGGACCTCCACTTCTACGAAGACCATCGCTGCTGAAGACTGCTCCGTGCATCCGACGAGCGCTCCACACCCACGAAGATGGGTGAAGATGGAGCCGCCTGGATGAAGACTTTTCGCCTCCTGAAAAAAGATGGATCGCCGAACTTCATCAGTGGTGAGTACCTATTTTGGGGTAAGTGTTAGTTTTTTTTTGTTTTTTTTTTAATTAGATGCAGACTTGTTTTATTTTTATGGGCAGTAAAAGAGCTGATTGGGGCAATGGTTAGATTAGTTTTTTTAGTTAGGTGTTTTCTATTTGGGGGGTTGGTGGGGATGTAATTTTAGAGGGTACTATGTATTTTTTTTTCTAAGAGCTGCTAAACTTAATGCAATGCCCTACAAAATGCCCTTTTAAGGGCTATTGGTAGTTTATTTTTAGATTACGGGGCTTATTTTTTTGTTTTTTTTAAATTAGTATTTGTTTTATTGCATACTCTGTTAGAATACTGACCATTTAAAAACATTTTTATACATATAATTTTTATTGAGGCAAAACAAGAAATACTGATATTCAATATAATACAATTTGTAGGTTTGGCATGTATCACAATGAACATATGACATGGATTGATAAATAGAAAACAAGATACAGTGTTCTGTAAGGTTCGTTAAGAGACAACCCAATAAGATAAACTATAAAAATGACTCAAAACATCACAATCTGTATAAAAAAACAGCCTATCTGACAGAGCCTCATTTTTTTGTTTTTTAATAGAGATTGAAATCTCCTCGTGGCAGATACTAAATCAACTGGCTAATTATTGTCCCCAAATTATAGAAGAAGACCTCTCACGGACCTTTGAAGAGATACATTTAGCAAAAGGGGAGTTTGGGGGATATGAGAAAAAAGGTAATGATAGGGTTTTCGAGGGATGCATTTTCCCATGCTTACTTTTGTAAGCGATTTCCTTGGGGGGGTAGGGGAAAGTTAACTGATAAGGATTATGTACACTATACCACCTATATATAGTATTGCCTGGAACTTATTATGCTACCCCAATATCTTAGGATTTGGTGAGTAGTACTATGGAAGATATGGAATTTAGTGAGTTAAATTAAGAAAACATAGTGGATTCCAAGACCCAAACCACATTATATGAAACAAATATCTACTACTTTTCTCGTCCTGGTAGACACATGCATTGCATAATAGAAGGTCATGACCACAATATTGTCTCACATTCAGCATTATATGGTACATAATATGGAGTCAAACTGATATATAAAAGGAAGATACAATTTTTGTATTGCAAGGATTATAAAACTGGACTATAAAACTGGCATATATTTCTAACTCTAATATAGGAGTTAAATTATAAGGCAGATATTGGTTGGATTATTAGGCCATGCCAATGTATATATATGCAGTAAACCTGTACATGTACACTAAGCAATAAGCTCAGGTTTATTGCCATCATAGAAGCTAGTGTACTTGTCAAGGCACATAATCCCGTCTATGACATATGAAGAACTGTTTCAGTGGAACATACTGAAGGGTCTAGACCTTAAAATTGAACCGTGTACAATCTTTTGCCTAGCTTTGCAGAAACAACATGGGACTATTGTCTACAATACATAACAGCATAAATGCGCATGAGATAGAGAAACATTACAGCAAAAATGTACATGAAATGATATGGCTGTTCTAAAGACGTAAATAGTAAGGAGAATATCAATAAAGATTGCAATTAGCTGAGTACTATGACCCACTCAGGGAGAGATGTACATCACTTACTGTAACAGTCACACATGCATGCTGAATAAAAGTTGTGCAAATTCACTGTACATTAATAGACCAATAATATAATTTAAATAACGAGCAAGGCAATGTGAACATCTCTAGTTAAAAAGGAGATTAATTATATATTGTTCATGGCTACGTAGTAAATCCAAACACCACATACAAGCTATCCACAGATGAAACTATTAGTCTTATACTTATCAGATGGCCAAAGTCTGGACACTCATCTGCAATGCATGGGTATCGGAAAGTCACAGTCCATAACTTCGGTAGAATGTTGGTGATCCTCTAACAACCTATCCCACCCCAAAGGTATACATAACACAGCTAGACTAAGATGCAACTCTTCTTAAAAATATTGTAAACTGATAATTTCCAAGAGGATAACTATCAACTTTTAAATGGATTATCCACAGCACAAGTTTCCTCTATACTAAATAGTAATAACCTTAACAAAAATAATTATTTAGCCAACTCCAAGTTTCACTATTTCTAGCACACATGAATTTGGATAAAAGAACAAACAAATAACTCTTATCACTGCATTCTACTCATACAAAACAAGTAAAATAAATTTAACAGTATAAAGTGCAACGATGGCTATGGAAGCATATGTTATAGCTTTTTTTTATATGTTATAAATATTGATTAGCTGCGATCATATTCCTATATCTACAAGTCTTGAATATTCTAGATGGGTACGATGATCAGAGTATATAACCTTAGCACATAAAAACATAGCAACCTAAAACAGCTGTTACTTAAAACATGTATAGCATAATAGTATAGATTTATGTGAACGCATAATGTACCCTAGAACAGTTTAGTTCATAGTGCACAAGAATTCTTAATAAACAATGCCTTTATAGTCAGCAGCATTCACTTGGAGATATAAAGTCCAGCTTCATAAACTGACCATGCATAGTGTAGAATTAGTAATGTCCTTTGTATGTATGTATTGGGCACTTGTAACACACGGCTAATCACCCATAAGGGTCTCAAGGCACTGCTCATTTTATCGACTCCGCAAGGATGAAAGGCTGAGTGTACCTCACCGGGGATCGAACCTGCAACCCTTGGGTTGCTACAGAGCTCAGCCACAGTGCCTTAGCATGCTGAGCTATCTGTCGGCTTTGGGAAGTAATACACCATTAAAAAAGAATGGTCTCAATGTAACATAAATACTTGGCATCAAGAAGGACATCAGCAGATCTAGTTTGGGTAGCAAAATATTATGTCAGTTCATAACAGTGCTACAGAGTGCAGTAACAAGCAAACTACTGCCAATTGTATGTTTAAAGGAATGTTCAACCTATTCCAGCTTTAAACTAAATATGTGTAGCCAATTGACAAACTGTGGGGTCTTGTGAGCCTGTATTGATCATCTGGATCACGGAGCAAAGTTCTAATGTTCTCACCAATCTGCTGGTATTGATATCAGGTTTCTGCCGACCAAGAAGAAGTTGCCAAGCCTGTGTGGATCTTTTTTGTGTATCCTCGCATTGCCTTGGTGCTGTGATAAGGTTAGCTCAAAGTGCTCACTAACCTTGTTAAGCTCCCCTTGCTCATGGTCAACCAGCTATGCACTTTTGCCTGGAAATGTGATCTGTACTGCGAGGGAGGTCTCTGCTACGTACAAGGCATGACCTGTTATTATCCAGTACCCCAGGTCATCTGGAGACTCCAGCAGCTCCAGCAGTGGGTTTTCACTAGGGCGTACTCTATGCTGTCTCTGAGTGGCAGCGAATGCCGAATCTAGTAATGTAGGGAAGGGCAGACTGCATGGTGAGTTTGTAGGATCCAGATCAGGACCCTGCTTCTCTTTCGGCTCACAGCTAGCGGCAGTCGGTAACTTAGGGATCTGGTATACAGAAGTTAGGATTTCACCACGTTCCCCTCTGAAGTCTTGGAAATAGATTGAAGGTTGGTCCTGTAAATCATGCTCCCATAGATCTACCGCCATCAGCATGTCACTTCCATTGCCACTGGCTACGAGGTAGTCATTGTGTAGGTTGAATAAAGATCTGGTTAGAAGTTGTAGTTGCACCGTAATTCTTATAGATGTAGTAATTCCTTGTCGCTAGGAAATATCCTGTATGTTCGTTCTTGTTTATGCTACGAAGTCTTCTCGTTAGCTGGAAAATGGCCACTCTCAGAGATGTCGGCAAAGGGCGCCAAAGAATTATGTAAGGTTGCTGTACTTGCCACTATCCCTTAGCCTTCAGACTTCAAATGTTGGATCTATGAGTTGATAGACATCCTGTAACTATCAAATAGGCTGGGCTGAATGGCCAAATATACGGTTATTTGTGATATATAGCCGGAGCTATGTCAATGTACGACCGTTCAGTCCCAAAGCTTGCTCCTCCCCCCTGGAATAACTTTTTTTATTTTTGATAATTTAGTTTGTTGTTTTCTGTAATGTTAGCTTTTTTTATTTTTTAAATCTTAGCTTTTTTATTTTAATGTAATGTTAGGATTTTTTATTTTAAGTAATGCTATTTTTTTAAAGTAATTTATGTTTTTTATTTTTGGTCATTTTTAATTATTTTTTAAAGTAGATAGTATTTTGTTATTTTATGTTAGTATATTTTAATTGAGCTTAATTTAGGGGGTGTTGGGTTAGGGGGCTTAGTTATTAGATTAATACTTTGCGATGTGGGGGTTGGGCGGTTTAGGTGTTAATAGGTTAATTAGTTGTTTTCGTTGTAGGGTGTTGGCGTATTATGGGTTATTAGTGTAATTATGTAGATTGCAAAGTGTGGGGTTGGTGGTTTAGAGGTTAATAGGTTTATTAGGTAGTTTGCGTTGTTGGGGGATGGCGGTTTAGAGATTAATAGGTTTATATATTTATGAAAAAAGTAACAGGTATTAGGAGAGTAGACTTAGTACATACCTGCATATAAAATGGATGGGATAGTGATGCAGAAGCGATCACGTATACTGGGTGAAGTTTGGATGTTAAGTTTGGAGGTGGCTAAAGAGAACAGGATACAGGCAGCTGCAGACGACACCTAAGGTGGGGTCTTGTCTATAAACACGGAATCACTATCCTTTGGAAACATGTAGCCCAGCGTGGGTGAGTGGCGTTAGTTTGAACGCACACAGACACAGACTTCCTTGTTGTGAGCAGCCAAGACAAAGACACAGACACAGGCTGATCGAGGAATCGAGAGCAGAAGTGCTGAGATGCACAAGGCGGTAAAAATGTATCGTAGTCTCTGCTTGCTCTGAAGCCTATTGAGTGCAATAATCTGCAATGATCTGTTTAAGAACCTCCAGCCCAACCAATTACGCTGAGTTTCTATCAGCTATGCTCTCTCTACATCTTTTTACCACCAAGACTGACAATTGATTGACTATTGTTACAGTAACTTTTGATAAAACTGGTTTTGGTAATACATTCGATACATATGTTTCAAGTTTCATAAGCTACATATTTCGAATTGGCACACCTGCATACACTTGTTAACCGTTGCATAGTGTATATCGCTTCAGTACTTATATGCTGAGGCTATGTTATATTACCATTTTGGTTCAGGTTTGCTGGCCAGCATTTGTGCACACAGGTTTTTTATGCGGTAGTGTGTATATGTATATATATATGCCTCACACACCATACATCCTTTATATTTTTCTAATAAATTTGTTTAAAAGAGTGCTGTTTTCCCTCGCTTTAATACAGGTTTTCCCAAAACCCTGTTAGCTCTCTCTCATATTTTGATATAGGTTTATATATTTGTTTGTATTGTGGTGGGATGGCGGATTAGGGGTTAATAACTTTTATTAGTAGTTGCGATGTGGGGGGATGGAGGAATAGGGGCTAATAACTTTTATTAGTATATGAAATGTGGGGGGGATGGTGGATATAGGGGTTTTGACATGTCGGTTTAACTATTTTTAGACGGGATAGATTTTATAGATGATTGCAACTTTTAATTATTATTTTTTTAAATTACACGCCGGCAGATCATATACTGGCATAAGTCACTGGTGACGTCAGAAATGTGTCTTTGCGCACATTTCTCAACCTCGCAGGTTTGTTCGACTTACAACAGTATAGCATCTGCCAGCACTGTTTATGTGATTCACCCGATGTGCAAGGTTAACTTACGGGTAACGTGAGTTTCAGAAGAGCGCTGAAACCTACACTGCATATGTAATCTTGCCCAGAGAGAACACGGAGAGTCTTGGAGAGGTTATGGAGGAAATTACAGCACAGAACCATAGTAGCCATATAGACCTACAGATGTGCAGAATAAAGTGAGCAAACTAGTATTGCATTTAACAGTAAAGGGTTAAACCCCTTTGCTGCACCCCTGTCAATAGCATAACTAACAACGCAGGCACTTTTTTTGTTGGTATAACAAGAGTCACGCTGTCTATTACAATGTATTAAGAGATGGATGCTCAGTTCTGGAGAGCTGTTATACTCTGGGCACTAGGTGGTGGTGTTAGAAAACCTGAAGCAATCGTAAGGTTCAGCCACGCTGTGAACATTTGTAAAGCACATATCAATAGGTTTCACTTTTATTTATTTGCTCAAATGCTAAGTTTAATCTATGACACAGAAATTGGCAGGGGACGTTTGGAGCGGGATCTTTGAGGTTATGCATTGTAAGGAGACAGATTCTGCAAATGTATTAGTAGCACATGCAGGACAAGAGGAAAAAAAGACTGTAAGACTTTTTTTTTTAATAACACATTTCCTTGTTTATTATGACAAAGCTGGTAAAACTACATAGTTATTACACTGAGGTAAGGCAAAATCATCAAATTCCTTTTAAAGTATAATAAAATCCTAGAACAACAGGTATAATCACATTTCTTAGAGCCCAATGATCAAAACTTTGCTGGGCAAGACATGAATCACTAAGTCACCACTCACAGGGGCAGCCTTTGTGGAATGCTCTAAACAAAGGGACTGTGCACATTAAAAATGAAATCCTGCAGCTAGTACAGATCAGACTGAGCTGCTTGTAGCCTATAGCATCTTACCATCACCTTTATTTTTGCATACATGGATTTTTTTCTATTAGGGTTATAAGTGTTTTGTGTATTTTGATTCAATCACAGTACCTTTTAGTTTCCGAGAAAAAAATGTGATATCTAAAGGGGGAAAATCATTAGATAATTATGCCAGAGGTGGAGGAGAAATCTCAGCTACTCCTATGGCATTCCTCTGTTCAGCCCACTAGCATTGGCAGGGAAACACATTTAACATTAAGGAAAAACAATACGTTTCAAATTCATAGTGCGATTTTTTTATCAGTCCTATTGTAATGGATGTATCGCCTTCACAAACTTGAAAGCAGGTCACACCACTTTGCGAGACACACAGTTCTCAAGGTAAACATCACCTTTAGAGATTTAGGGCCTGATATTCAAAACCTTGCCAGCATTGAGAGAAATCACACAAAATCTTTGGAATTTTGTTAGACCTTGTATTGTAATGTAAACATAAATAACACTACAGAGCAGCATAAATATTTCTCAAGTTTGTGTTTCTAAAAAATTTTTAAGGGCCTCACCATACTGATGAGACTTCCCTAGTCAAAAAAGGATGATCCTCCTGGAGTCATTCTGAAGTAATCAATGACTCCAGACTAGTCATCAGAAGTCATCATGAAGTATGCCCACAGGCCAAAATATTTAAATGAGATGACTCTAGAGTCATTCACTGGCTTTTCATGCTTGTGAAGTTATCAGTAAATTAATCTGCTAATCATAACCCATTATATTATACCTTAGCTGATGACTTTACACGCCTGATGATGTGCAAATGACTTCTAAAGTAGTCTGATGATCATCAAATGACTCCAGGATGGTCTTTTAAGTAATTTGTTCTTAGAATATCTCTCCTGAGCTGCGAGGTTTTGAATAGAAAACCCCCAGAACAGGGGCTTCTTCATAGTACTGGAGAGAGTTCTTAGAAAATCCCACAAGCCCAGAGAGCTTTAGATCATCAGGGCCCTTAGGGAGACCAATATGTTTTTGTTTCACTGTCTCCTTTCCCTCTTTTTAAAGGGACATGGAAGGCAAACTTTAAACTTTCAGAATTCAGATAGAGCATTCAATTAAGTTATTGTCTGTTACTATGATGTAGATTTATCATTGGTCGAGCGGACATGATTCCCTGTAGTGAATCATGTCTGCTCAACCTCTCCAAATGCTGACAGCATACGCTGTCAGCATTTATCATTGCACAAGTATTTCTTATGAAATGCTTGTGCAATGCTGCCCCCTGCTTACTGGCGGCCAATCAGCCGCTAGGAGGGGCTGTCAATCATCCCAATTGTATAAGATTGGGATGATTTTAGTCCGTCATCTAGAAGGTGTGGGAAAACAACGATTAGTAGATTGCAGATTCTTCACCTGTCAATCAATTTAGTAATATGGCGGGCGGAGGAACGGCGCTTATCGTTATAGCATTAAAAGGTAAAAAATCTCAGAAGATCAGTATATACTACAAATTTGATGAATGAAAGTCTCAATAATTTTTTTAATTCTATCCTATGACTTGAGCAAATATGCTCAAGTTTACATTCACTTTAAGGTCACATGGCCTTAAATATAATGTGCATTATCCCCTTAACCAAAGTGGCACAAATGTAAGGTGATAGAACATGTAATCTACACCTTTCACTACAGGTGTTAAACTATTAATAAAAAAAATTGCTAGGTAGATATTTGAAAGCAACCACTGAATACTTGTTATTGTTATGTTATTTTTATTTATTTAATTTTTTGCTTAATGCAGCATCACAGAAGGTTGATCTAGGAAATGGTTATACATATTAGAGAATAGAGACCATATAATTTAACTAGTTACATAATATAACAAGAGACAGGGTTATACCTTGAATTAAGGGGCATTCCTTAAAGGGACATTATTCAGCTCTTGCTTTTGTGTAAAAGTAGTGTTTGCCCATACTCTCTAGAGAGCGCAAAAAGCAAATTCAGAAATTTTAAGCATTTTGATAAACTATGTTACAGATTTACATCTAGATTACAAGTTTTGCGTTAGAGGCTATGCGGTGCTAACGAGCAGTTTTCCCTCACCGCTCACTTACCTGCAGCGCTGGTATTACGAGTTTTCAGAAACCTGTTGTTAAAATACAAGAAGTGAGCGTTGAGCAAAATTTTGCTCATTACCGCACTCCAATACCAGCGCTGCTTAAGTCAGCGGTGAGCTGGTCGTACGTGCTCGTGCACGATTTTCCCATAGGGATCAACGGGGAGAGCCGGCTGAAAAAAAGTCTAACACCTGCAAAAAAGCAGCGTAAAACTCCTTAACGCAGCCCCATTGATTCCTATGGGGAAATAAAGGTTTTGTCTACACCTAACACCATAACATTAACCCCTAATCTGCCGCCCTCGACATCGCCGACACCTACATTATAATTATTAACCTCTAATCTGCCGCTCCGGACACCGCCACCACCTACATTATATGTATTAACCCCAATCTGCTGCCCCCAACATCGTCGACACCTACATACTATTTATTAACCCCTAATCTGCCACCCCCAATGTCGCCACCACTATATTAAAGTTATTAACCCCTAAACCTAAGTCTAACCCTAACCCTAACACCCCCTAACTTAAATATAATTATAATAAATCTAAATAAAATTACTATCATTAACTAAATTATTCCTATTTAAAACTAAATACTTACCTTTAAAATAAACCCCAAGCTAGCTACAATATAACTAATAGTTACATTGTAGCTAGCTTAGGGTTTATTTTTACTTTACAGGCAAGTTTGTATTTATTTTAACTAGGTAGAATAGTTATTAAATAGTTATTAACTATTTAATAACTACCTAGCTAAAATAAATACAAAAGTACCTGTAAAATAAAACCTAACCTAAATTACAATAACACCTAACACGACACTATAATTAAATAAATTAACTAATTTAAATACAATTAAACAAATTAAATTAAATTAGCTAAAGTACAAAAAAAACCCACTAAATTACAGAAAATAATAAACAAATTACAGACATTTAAACTAATTACATTTAATCTAATAGCCCTATTAAAATAAAAAAAAGCCCCCCCAAAATAAAAAAAAAATCCTAGCCTAAACTAAACTACCAATAGCCCTTAAAAGGGCCTTTTGTGGGGCATTGCCCCAAAGTAATCAGCTCTTTTACCTGAAAAAAAAATACAAACAACCCCCCCAACAGTAAAACCCACCACCCACACAACCAACCCCCAAATAAATAATAGGGCAGTTAGCTCTATTGCAGCCCAAAGTCCCTAACCTAAAAATAAAACCCACCCAATACACCCTTAAAAAAACACTAACCCCCTGAAGATCGACTTACCGGGAGAAGTCTTCATTCAAGCCGGGCCGAAGTCCTCAACGAGGCTGGGAGAAGTCTTCATCCAAGCCGGGCGAAGTGGTCCTCCAGACAGGCAGAAGTCTTCATCCAGACGGCATCTTCTATCTTCATCCATCTGACGCGGAGCGGATCCATCTTCAAGACATCCGACGCAGGGCATCCTCTTCATCCAACGACTAAAGCTGAATGAAGGTATCTTTAAGTGACGTCATCCAAGATGGCGTCCCTTAGATTCCGATTGGCTGATAGAATTCTATCAGCCAATCAGAATTAAGGTAGAAAAAATCCTATTGGCTGATGAAATCAGCCAATAGGATTGAAGTTCCAATCAGCCAATAGGATTGAGCTTGCATTCTATTGGCTGTTCTAAAGACCGCTGCTTCATAACCCTGTCCACCTGCTCTGAGCAGGCGGAAGGGAATCGCCGGAATTAAACCCGATCGAGTACGATCGGGTTGATTGACACCCCCCTGGTGGCGGCTGATTGGCCACAAGTCTGAAGGGGGCGGCGTTGAACCAACAGCTCTTGTGAGATGCTGGTGCAATGCTGAATATAGAGAGCGTATTGCTCTTCGCATTCAGCGAGGTCTTGCGGACCTGATCCGCACTGTCGGATCAGGTCCGCAAGACCTATGATAAATAGGCCTCCATACCATCAGAGATAGATCAGCATGTAGCACAAAGATACCTATGTAAAGGACATAACCATCTGGGTGTACAAAAAGGAGGAGACTAAAGAGGTGGTACAGATGAAACGTGCTTCAGAGAGATGAAACTAGAGTTGCACTTAAAAATTACCACAAAAGAAGGACCCAAAAAGAAAAAAAAGGGTGGAGGTAGGCAAGGGAAGAAAAAAAGGGAAAATGCTAAAATATATTATATTATCTTGCTCCAATCACAGCCAGATGCATTGATGATCCCCCGAGGACCAGGAGAACCTCCTCTCTGCGCCACCTGGACTTAAAGGACCAGTAAATATAGCAGATTTGCATAAACAACAAATGCATGATAACAAGACAATGCAATAGCACTTAGTCTGAACTTCAAATGAGTAGTAGATTTTGTTCTGACACATTTTAAAGTTATGTCTATTTCCACTCCCCCTGTACCATGTGACAACCATCAACCAATCACAAATGCATATACGTATATTTTGTGAATTTTTGCACATGCTCAGTAGGAGATGGCAACTCAAAAAGTGTAAATATAAAAAGACTGTGCACATTTAGTTAATGGAAATAAATTGGAAAGTTGTTTAAACTTGCATGAATTATCTGAATCATGAAAGTTTTATTTTACCTGTGTGTCCCTTTAATTAAGGTAACCAATAGTAAGGAGGACCTGGACCACTTAGGGGAAATCTTGCTACACACGGATCTAGCAAGCTTAAAGGGACATAAAACCCACATTTTTTTCTTTCCTGAGCCAGATAGAGCAAACTTTTCAATTTACTTCTATTATCTAATGTGTTTTGTTCTCTTGGTATCTCTTGTTAAAAAGGATACCTAGGTAGGCTCAGGAGTTGCTGATTGGTGGCTGCACATATAGGCCTCATGTTTTTGGATCACCCAATGCATTCAGCTACCACCCAGTGATGCATTGCTGCTTCTTCAACAAAGGATACCAAAAGAATGAATCAAAAAGATAAGTAAATGGAAAGCATAGGAGGTAAACAATGAAACAGTCTTGCCTGAGGATGGCTAGGTTGGAATATACCCATTTGTGAGCAACAAGAAAATGCCTTAGTCCACAGGCATTGAAATTTAGGTCATTCCTATCATATGTGGGAGAATAAGTCCCCAAATTTGGGCAGTTCCTCCAGAATAGTAAAGAGTTAGAATTGGAAATTTTAAATATAATTCATAAAGGGTGATACAATGAATAGTTATGTTTGTGGAGAATGTGCCAATTATCTAAGGTATCCTGGTGATATATGAACTGACTTTAAAAATAACAAGGGTTGAATGTCCCTTTAATGTACAGAGAAATTCAGGGAAGTTCAGCAGAAGAAGATAAAGACCAAAAGAAACACACAACAGCCCTCCCTTCCTACATCAGAGAAATACATAATGAGAGAGAGAGACGGATGGCAACAACTAAATACCTCCCTAACAATACAGATTAAGCACTTGTTTTTAACTAACAATCATACAGAGCAGAGCTATTATGGAAGAAAGTAACATAACCCAGAAGTATTAAAAAACAACAACACAGTATGAAGGGACCTTAATTTAAAATAAAATAATATATATATATATATTTATAAATGTACCTTTAATGTGAACATGTAAACAAGAGAACATGAGCAATCCATATTCATATTTGTAGTGTATTGAGCATGAAACCTTCCATATAAGTATTTTATATATTCAATTAATATTTTATTGTTATTTGATGAAAGGTTTAAGAAAAAAATTACAGCAAAAAAGGATATTTTTTTTTGCTATTTAATGATATCCTTTTCTAAGGTTGGTGAGAAAAGCTAGGGGTTAAATGGATATGTTTTTGTGTCTGCTCTCTGCAGACATTTCTCTTTTGATACTAGTATTGAGCAGGGATGTTTCTATGATTTAAAAGATCTGGGGGCCCAGGAGATAAATGTTCTTACACCTCAGGATAATCTCTTAGGGAGTTTATACACTGTATAGTCTGATCCAACTGTAGGCTTGTATTTTTTACATATATCTTCCATCACTCAATGAGTTAAACTACAAAGCCATTTATATTCATGAAAATGACCTGATACAAATCATTGACAATGAGTTTAACATTTAATACCTAATGAAATGAGATGCTATTGACTTGAGAAATATCAATGTATCTCTGAAGCAAGTAAAAGACTGGCTTGTGAAGAGAGTTTTATGAATGATAAAATTATAGTAAATGAAGAATATAAAGTTAATACAGGAGTCTGTGCCAATGTATAAATATTCAGAAATAAAACACAAGTATTCCCTTATTTTGTATCATTACATTTTTACCAGCATCTGTTTTAAAGCCATGTTGTTTGTTACATATTGTTAAATATTGTTATTGCTCTATCTTGAATTAGACACGCAGAATAGCATTTAGGAGGGCAGGCATTTATTTGAATTTTAGAGCTTAAAGAGTTAGTGTACCCTAATTTTTTCTCTCCATTAATTTCTTCCCAATTATCCATTTTACATGCTGGAGTATATTAAATGTTTACCAATAGCTAATGTACCTTTATTTCAGCATTTGAAATAGCTGATTTTGCCTGTGGTATCCCTACCTATACTGAAAGTTTCTATACTTAAGTATTGGCTATAGAAAAGCTGTGTAAACATAACCAGCAGAAGAAATTACCCTCTCGGTGGGGGGTTAGGAGAGATACGTAATAAAATGTTAATTTTCAGTTGTTCTCTTGTGCTGCAAGTGAGCAATATATTCAAAATGGATCCAATGCGTTTGTCGAGAAAGCTGGCAACATTTTTAAAAGTGCCGACATTAATGTTAAAAGGCAGCATCGCCGAGAGGCATTTTACTATACATCTCAATGGGTATCAATGCTGGCGACATATTCTAAGCAGCATCGGCACCTACATTGGCGATGTAAAGTAAAGGATCCCTTTTATATCGCACCAAGCCTAGTAAATATACAGTAGACAAAGGCCACTCCAAACTCACAGGCAGCGTGCGATCCAGGGCACAGGCCACAGCAACTATGGTAACAGCAAAGGTCCACAAAGACAGTGTGCAATGCCGGTTAAAAACACAGCGAACTATCTGCACAATGAGACCCAAAAGAAAACAAGTCCAGCAGCACAGCAGTGTGATTAAAAAGAGAAATTTATTACAACAATTAAAATAAAGTACAAGAAAGGAAAAGAAGTCTGCCGCGTTTTGTGCCCCCTAGTGGCGCTTATTCATAGACTGCTGAAGCTACATACAACATCCACTTATATAGCAGTGCAAAATCAACAGCAAATTAACCCTTTTCAATTAATAACAATGAAAGAACATTAAAAGAAAGTGACACACAAATCTACTGTCCAGTTCATATGAATGATTTACAGATACAAGGAAGAGAAAAATATATACTAAAAAAATTATGCAATGATTAATGCGAATAATCAAGAGGCACGATACTTGTTTAACAATACTCATAATACTGCATGATTGAAATAACCCTACAAAATGGAATATAAATACACACTTCAAAACTAATATATTCTAAGTATCGAGTATAAAAGATGGAACCCAATAACCACTAATTTAATATAAAATGGGAAGTGACAAATGGGTGATATGATGGAATGCCAATATTAGAAGAGTAAAACTAAATTACCCACTTAGCTATAATATGAGATTTCACATATGAACACATATGGCCAATAGATATACACACCACTTATTCCAGAACACATCCACAGCATAAATTGACTGTGAGGATACAAACACAAGGGTCTTCAAATGCAGGATTCAAACAAAATAACTGATATTTCATACTAAGTTTAACCCCAAATGGATTTTAGTTTGTAACTTATATATCCAATAAAGTTCTTTTATGTCTAGAATTTTATACCTGTTACCCCCTCTAGGTGGGGTTGTTCCCAAATCAATATTCTTTACAGAAAAGTTAAAAATACCTGTGAAATTAATCTGGTTGAAATGTCTTGCAACCCTAGAATCTTTGTTAAAGTTCTTTACATCGGGGGGGGGGGGGGGCCGAGCCAACTGCCTAAAGGATCAGTCGCACATTGCTGGAGCTCCGGCTCTTAATTTAGAAGATTAAGGCAAAACTATGCTTTGAGAAATATTATCACAGCTTATTAGATCGCCTTTTCATGCTATCTACATAAGGGGTTGTCTAAAGGGGATTCGACAGCCTGCCAGCATATTTCAGCGTCTTTTAATATCTCCACGTGGCTTCCCAGTGAACAAGTTACAGTTAGCCTATTATCCTGGACTGAAGAGGCTCACTCTCTACACCTAATCTACTCTTTGGTGTGGGTAAACGCTATCTTTACAGTGATTTTAACGATTGTATTAATGCCCCTTTGAGTGACATGGCAGCTGTGGTAGATTGGGAAATAACAGCCCTGGGATTTATAGAGGCCTCCTTCCGGCTTTTGGAGGCGTTTGTGATCAAGACCCACACAGATGAAACTCATAATAACCTGCCTGCTATCCAGACTGCACTGAGATGCAGCACGCTTGAGGAGGGAGAGCACCCGCTGGACTCAGTAGCGGTCAAATCTACTGTTGAGGTAGAAGCAACTCCGCAGAGCGCACCAATATTTCAACAGAGTCTAACACAAAGATGGCGGACGTCAGCCGGGCAGAAAATATACTCCTGCCTTGCCTCTACAGTACTTCCCTACAGCGATAGCGGTGTCGGACTGGGAGAGGCTCTCGGAGCTAACTGTCTGACCGACATACAGGCGATTCCACCACAGGTCTTAACGGAGATTATGGGTGAGCCTGAGCGCATCAGAAGTACAGTGAGTCACCTTTATCTACATACCTTGCTAGTCTTGCCTGCTAAGCCTCACATGATGAACGATATTGTTGGCAGAGAAGAGGGGCTACAGCAACAGTACTCAGAGGTCACGATTCTCAGAGGCATTGGTTAAGGATCTATAGCAGCTATATATTGAGGACTCAAGACATAGACATCCTAAACTTTTGCATATTGAGGGGCTATGTTTGCAAATTGTTGTTATGATTTTTACAGTTGCTTGTCTTATTAACCTGTTTAACCCCTTGTTATTGTTTGGCCCTGAACATACTTATCAGACGTATAGTGGGTTGTGTCACTTTTGGTTTTTACTATATCATATCTGCTCCCTATCAGAAGCTCACTTTGCTCAGTTATTATTGCTCCTAAGATGAACACAAGTTACTGTAGGTTTGCATCCTTCTATTCTCCTCATAAGCAGAACTCTCGTATTATAGAAACTTGGACTACTCAAATTAATATGCTAAGGTCACACCTTTTGATTGCAGCCTGAATAGGCATCTTAACTATCAAAGTTTCAGGCTGACTCGTTCAACTATGATTTATATATGCTAACTAGATTGTTTTATGGGATGATAATAATGATTATATACTGTGTTATATCATATCTATAGGCTCCTTATTGTTTGCACTCCTTGTGTGATCAATAGAATTCCAATATCTCACTGTATAGTTTCCCAAATGTACAAGCTCTCACACTGTATATATACCCATTGTGCTTGGGTGCAATATGTGTGTGTGACTTCTTGCCACCAGCGGCCGAGGCGGCGGGATGTTATATTTTCCAAGCAGATAGTCTCACAGTATAGTTCTGGATATAACTTTTCAATATAATATCACCTGTAGCACATAAGCAATGTTCCAGCTCTCTTTGGTGTACTAAGATTGCAGTTTTGTTTCTTACATTATATCTACAATTGATGTATGATCCTGTCAAGCTCAGATGATTTCCAGATTACTTATCCTAGAGTATATATCTAGGAGTGCTTTAATCATACTTTTAACTAAAGCCTTTGCTATGCTCTGATCCCAGTTACCTCAGGTAGTCCCACCTTCTAGCGCAGGCTGGACCTGCATTTATATCTAGTTGCACAATGTTTCACCTCTATAATCATTACGAGTACTATAAGGCTCTTCCTATTGGTGCCATAGTGACTTCCTAGATTTTAGTATGTGGATTACAGCTTCCACTTATGCCCAACTAGTCCTCCCACAGACACGAAGTCCTGTTTTATTACAAAATAGTATACTCTTCGCTAAGATGCAACGCTCTATCACATTGGTTCCTTCAATTTAGTGGCCCCACCATGACTATTGTATGTATGGCTATTATTGTGTATATCTTATTTGATATAAGTCCACCTCTTACATTTTAATTCCCACCTCCCCCCCACCACCATCACCATCATCTCCCTATAATATACCTCCCTATATGGGAGATTTCACCACACGGTTTATCTTGCACATACCGCACCTTAGATATGGTACCATATTTACACATCATACCACATTATTTAATCGAAATTGTTGATGTTGCTTGAAACACAACTTGTTAATCTACTCTATCTATGAGACCATATAAAGTACCTACTGTATGTGTATTAATGAAAATGAGGTTCCACTCTTCAGTCCAGTATTCTTTTCAATGTGAATCTTGCTTTTCTACATGGAAACCATTTTATTGTGATTTATTATATCTGTGTTATTTCTTTTTGTTTATCATCATGCATAAGTTGTATTGCTTTTACCACAACCTCAATAAAAATTAAAAAAAAAAAAAAAAAAGTTCTTTACATCATTAACATGTTCTCTAATTCTCACATTTACCTCCCTGGTTGTCCTGCCAACATGCTGTACATGACAGATATTGCATTCCAGGAGGTAAATGTCAAAACGAGTCTTACAGTTAGCATAAAACAAAATATCATATTCAACTGTTGATTTAAACTGACTTGCCACTTCCATCATATCCCATGTGAGATATGTTCTTACTCCACATTTGAAATTTCCTTTTCTCCTAAGCCAATAGTGACCCCTTGTGACGTCCTACTAGAGAACATTTTTGGGGCCAATCTAGATGTGAGTGTCTGTGGGTTTTTTCAAAACAAATAAGCATTTTTTAATTTGGCTATGAAGAACATTATCAGCAGCAAAAATGGGTAAATTCCTTTTCAAAATAGATACAATTTGGGGAAACTGAGTTGTATAATTAGTGGTATATACTACACTATCTTTAAAATACTACACTATCTTTAAATGAAGCATCAGACATTTTAATCTTGCCACTAACCATTTCCATAGTACTCACTTGTCTTTTAATTTCTTTCAACTTTCCCCTATCATACCCTCTCAAACCAACCTATCAGCTAATTGATTAGCTTGTTCAAGATAGGTATGATTGTCATTAGTATTACATTTTAGCCTAATCAACTGTCCTCTTGGTATGGCCCGTATAAGGTGAGGTGGATGGCACGAACTGGAGTGCAATATCGTATTGCCTGCAGAACGTTTTCTTCTGATAAAATTCAGGGATAAAATTCTCCCATTTTCCACTTCACCCTCAAGGGTCAAATCCAAAAAGTCAGTATTTTTGTGGTCATAACCACCTATAAACCTCAGACGCATTTCATTATTGTTTAAAAGTGTAAGAAATGTCTCAAAGGTACTGTCACCAAGAGACCCATCTACAATCAAAATTAGATCGTCTATGAATCTCTTATAGAATTTAATATTCTTGGTAAATTCACAATGCTCAATATTATAAATATACTATAATTCCCAATAACCCATATATAAATTAGCAAAAAGATAGTAGTTCTCATTGAACATTAAAAAATGTGTGGATTAGAAGAAATTCCAGTATTGAACAAATGTAAATCTTAACATCATTTTCATACAAAGTAAATTTATCAAGAAAGTATTGAATAGCCTTCAATCCCAGGGCATGAGGGATAGACGTTTAAAGTGATGCAATATCAACAACTATCCATGAAAAACCTTTTTGCCAAGTAATGCTTTTTAAATTGTCAAGCAAATGTGCAGAGTCTCTCAAATAACTGTATAAGTTCCTCACCAAACGCTGAAGAATGGAGTCCAGCCACTCCGATAGTGGCTCAAGTAATGAGCTAATGGCAAATATTATTGGCCTACCGGGTGGCTGGACTAGACTCTTATGTACCTTCGGCAGGTAATGAAACAAAGGTACTATGGGGAACTCTGGTACAAGATGCTGTATGTCATCACTTTTGAACACACCAAGGTATATACCTTCATCCAAAAGAGAAAGTAATATACTTTTGAATATCATAGTCGGATTACCATTTAGAGGTCTGTAGGTCAAACTATCACTTTATTGGCATCGAACCTCTCCAAAGTAATCACTTTTGTTAAGAATAACAATATTTCCTCCCTTGTTGGAGCTTCTTATAAAAAATATCGTGATTAGCCTGAAGAGACTCCAACGCCAATCTTTCCGATTTCTTGAGATTTTGTTTGCTTGATTTTTTACGGGAAGCCAGCTCAAGAATATGTTTTTCCACACTTTTCTGGAATTGATTAATAGCTGTGCCCCTAAATTGTATGGGGTAAAAATTGGAACAAACCTTTTTTGGACCTAATGGTTGTAATGCCCATATAGAGCACCTTTACCTTCCTGTAAAGAAACCAAACTACTTAAGTCACAAGCATCCTGGAATGAGACCTCATTACGAGCATTAAAATTTAGAGTGAGTTTCCTGACAAACCTATTAATATCTTAAAGGGTATTAAATGGAGAAAAATCTCTAGTGGGTGCAAAACCCAAACCCCTACTTAGCAGGTTGGTCTGGTCCTCACTTAGGTTATACACATACAAATAAATAATATTCATGTCACTTATGCAATGTTCTTGGTAGGGATGGGCGAATGTGTTTATATTCTAATTCAAATGTTAGAACGAATGTTATTGTAGAAATTCGATTTACATAATAGAATGTTGATAAGAACGAATATTCTTAAAAATTAGATTTTCGAATGTTATTTACAGTTTTCGAATGTCACATTTGAATTCGAATGTCACTTTCGAATTTGAATATTACATTTATAAAACACAATTGTAGACTGGAAACACTATTTCGAATTCAAATGTCACATTCAAATCGAATATCACATTCAAATCGAATATCACATTCGAATTTGAATATCACATTTATAAAACACAGTATTAGACTAGAAATACTATTTTGAATTTGAATGTCACATTCAAATCAAATATCACATTCAAATTCGAATATTACATTTAAAAAACACAGTATTAGACTAGAAATACTATAGTGTTTAAAAGTGCATATACAGCGCCAACATCCAAACAGATACAAGCTCCCAAAGTGAGACCCCTAAAAACTAAAAAAAAATGAATATAAATACAGAAAGAGGGAGCTCCAGCTATAGGCTAAAGTATCAGAATAACAGAATAATATTAAAATATTAAAATACATTTATTACATTCACATAAACTAGGGTACCCTATGCACATATAACAATTTGATTGAAAACAATTAAAAAATAGTTAAAAACAATAGAGTAAGTGCCCCTCAGGAGAGAGGGGAATACCAAAACATTTAAACACAAAAAAATGTGTATTAAAAGTCCCAAATGATATAAAAAGTCTTAATAAGTAATGATATCCTTAACAAATGTCCTGTTTAACAGATCGGGTGCCCTTGTGAATCCAATTAATCCAATTTGAATATTAAAACACAGTATTAGACTAGAAATACTATTTCAAATTCGAATGTGACATTCAAATGTAGCATTCGATTTCGAATATTACATTTATTAAACACAGTTGTAGACTAGAAATACTATTTCGAATTTGAATGTCACATTTGAATTTGAATATTACATTTTGAAATTGAATGAATACATAGCTAAACATTCTATTATTAGAGCAAATATTTTTGGATTTTATTTAAAAATTCGAAAACGAAAATTCGAAAATAGAATGTTAGAATGTTATATAAACATTCAAAATTCGATTCGAATGAACGAATGTATCAAAATTCTTTTAAATTTCCAAAATTTGCAAACATTCGCCCATCCCTAGTTCTTGGAGACCCCTTTTCCTCTTCTTGTTTTTTGATCTACTGACCCACCTAAAGGGACTTGTGTTTCCTTTTTTGAGTCCTTTTTTGTCCTATTTAGAATCTGTTTTCAAACTCTTCTTGATTTCTTTTGGACATACTGCCGGTCCCTCACTCTCAGTATCATCAGTCGACCCCACCTGTATGGAATAAGAAGACACAGAAGAGATAGAGGAAATAGAAGAAGAGGGAGAGGGAGTAGAGGAGTCAGTTGATGTAGCTGATTCTGAGGACTCTGTTTCAGTGGACGTGAATACAACTTTCTTGGGGTTCTTATTTTTCAGTATTGGTTTCAGTGTTTCCTCATTATTATCCTTTTTCTTATTTCCACCCCATTTCTTTCCTCTGTTGTTATAAGACTTCCAGGTCTTCATCTGGAAAGATGGCCACTGGTACACTCTGTTAGATTCATAATCCAAATGATCCCTATGAAATTTCTCCCCTTTACGTTCTGCCAAGATAGCATCAAGATCAAGCTTGTCAATATGTTCCTTCATAGTGTTTTTCTGTTCAAGAAATATCTCATGACTTTCAAACTTCTTAAGTTCTTTGTCAATTTCTTCCATACGCTCTTTCAGGCTCAAACTCTTCTGTTGTTTGCAGCGTATCAAAATCTTTAGAAGTTTCGCTGAGCACTCAGACAGAGCATCATTTCACTCTGTTATAATATTAGGGTCTTCAACCTCAAACGTAGGAAATTTGTTAAGCCTGAGACCTCTTGGAATTCTGTTTAATTCAACATAATATTTGAATGCCTCTATATCCCAGGTTAACCTGAGATCAGCAACAAGCAATTTTTCCAATGCTTTAAACTGAGACTCCATACATGGACTGAAACCTTCTGATCTTTCCGCTGCAAAAACACACCTGAATAATTCTCTCCTTGCATCCGCATCATATAATGAACTGGACAGATTAGTGTTGCCCATGACCTGGTTTGTACTATGCACATCAACAGATGTGACCACTGCTTGAAACTGCCAATGTGTGCTGTTACTGTAAAAAATATGGATGGATGTATATATTTATATCTACAATCAAGCTAATGCCCCAATAAATAATATTAGCAAGGCAGAAAATTCAGACACAATCCATGTACTCAAACACCAGATATAATTGTATGCAATCCACTACTTGAAACATAAGCTTAAAGTGTTAAATGGCACTTGAACCTTAAATCTTAAGCGTATTCCAAGTCAGGAGATAATGTATTTTCATATAAGTGTCACGATTAATGTAAGCCTTTTAAAATGAATACCTTTCACAGTCAATCGCTTCTTTGATATATCCTAAGCGAGTAAAAAAAGGCTACTTACTGATCACTGTAGTATGATGCTGCAATTCCCTCACCGCTTCTCCAGTGAATTCTCCAAGGGTTGCTGTGATCTTCAAGTATCCATGAGTGAGAAAGGCCAAATAGCGG
This sequence comes from Bombina bombina, assembly GCF_027579735.1. NCBI lineage: Eukaryota > Metazoa > Chordata > Amphibia > Anura > Bombinatoridae > Bombina > Bombina bombina. The sequence goes on along the minus strand of NC_069499.1, from coordinate 555,555,652 downwards.
TTCCCAGTAAAGCAAACAGTAGACGAAGGCTGCTCCAAACTCACAGGCAGCGTGCAATCTGGGGCAAAGGCCAGTGACGTCAGACGCCATGGCAACTACGGTAACAGCAAAGGTTCACAAAGGCAGTGTGCAATGCCGGTTAAAAAAAAAAAGCTAACAAACTGCACAATGATACACAAAAGAAAACAAGTTCAGCAGCACAGCAGTGGGATTAAAAAGAGAAATTTATTACAACAATTAAAATAAAGTACAAACCTATGACAAGAAGGTCTGACGCTTTTCGCACCCCCTAGTAGCGCTTACTCATAGACTGCTGCAGCTACATACAACATCCTCTTATATAGCAGTGAAAATTCAACAGCAAATTAGCCCTTAATGTCCCTTTTCAATTAATAACAAAGTGACACACAAATCTACTGTCCAGGTCATATAAATGATTTACAGATACAAGGGAGAGAAAAATATATACTAAAAAAATTATACAATGATTTATGCGAATAATCAAGAGGCACGATACTTGTTTAACAATACTCATAATATTGCATGATTGAAATAACCTTACAGAATGGAATACAAATACACACTTCAAAACTTTAATATATTCCAAGTACCTAGTATAAAAGATGGAACCCAATAAACACTAATTTAATATAAAAAGGGATGAGACAAATGGGTGATATGATGGAATGCCAATATTAGAAGAGTAAAATTAAATTACCCACTCTAGCTTTAATATGAGATTTCATGTATGAACACATACGGCCAATGGATATACACACTGCTTATTCCAGAACACATCCACAGCATAAATTGACAGTGAGGATACAAACACAAGGGACTTCAAATGCAGGATTCAAACAAAATAACTGATATCCCATTCTAAGTTTAAGCCCAAAGGGATTCTAGTTTGTAACTTATATATCCAATAAAGTTCTTTTTTGTATAGAATTTTATACCTGATATCCCCTCTAGGTGGGGTTGTTGCCAAATCAATAATCTTTACAGAAAAGTAAAAAATATTCGTGAAATGAATCTGGTTGAAATGTCTCGCAACCTTAGAATCTTTGTTAAAGTTCTTCACATCATTAACATGTTCTCTAATTCTCACATTTATCTCCCTGGTTGTCCTGCCAGCATACTGTACATGACAGATTTTGCATTCCAGGAGGTAAATGGCAAAACGAGTCTTACAGTTAGCATAAAACAAAATCTCATATTTATTATTATCAACTGTTGATTTAAACTGACTTGTCACTTCCATCATATCACATGTGAGACATGTTCTTACTCCACATTTGAAATTTTCTTTTCTCCTAAGCCAATTGTGACCCCCTCTTGACATCCTACTAGAGACCATTCTTGGGGCCAATCTAGATGTGAGTGTCTGTGTTTTTTTCTAAACAAATTTGCATTTTTTAATTTGGCTATGAAGAACATTATCAGCAGCAAAAATGGGTAAATTCCTTTTCAAAATATAGTAACAATTTGGGGAAACTGAGTTGCATAAATTAGTGGTAAATACTACACTATCTTTAAATGAAGCATCAGACATTTTAATCTTGCCACTATCCATTTCCATAGTACTCACTTGTATTTTAATTTCTTCCAACTTTCCCCTATCATACCCTCTCAAAGCCAACCTATCAGCTAATTGATTAGCTTGTTCAGGATAGGTATCATTGTCATTAGTATTACATTTTAGCCTAATGAACTGTCCCCTTGGTATGGCCCGTATAAGGTGAAGTGGATGGCACGAACTTGCCTGCAATATCGTATTGCCTGCAGAAGGTTTCCTATAAGTCCGGGTTACAATTCTCCCATTTTCCACTTTACCCTCAAGGGTCACATCCAAAAAGTCAGTTTTTTTTGTGGTCATAACCACCTATAAACCTCAGACGCATTTCATTATTGTTTAAAAGTGTAAGAAATGTCTCAAAGGTATTGTCAACGAGAGATCGATCTACAATCAAAATGAGATCGTTGATGAATCTCTTATAGAATTTAATATTCTTGGTAAATTCACAATGCTCAATATTATAAATATACTGTAATTCCCAGTAACCCACATATAAATTAGCAAATGAGGGGGCATATTTTGCCCCCATTGCCGTGCCACAGCATTGAAGATAGTAGTTCTCATTGAACATTAAAAAATTGTGGGTTAGAAGAAATTCCACTATTGAACAAATGTAAACCTTAACATCATTTTCATACAAAGTAAATTTATCGAAAAAAGTATTGCATAGCCCTCAATCCCAGGGCATGAGGGATAGACGTGTAAAGTGATGCAATATAAACAACTATCCATGAAAAACCTTTTTGCCAAGTAATTATTTTCAAATTGTCAAGCAAATGTGCAGAATCTCTCAAATAACTGTATAAGTTCCTCACCAAAGGCTGAAGAATGGGGTCCAGCCACTCCAATAGTGGCTCAAGTAATGAGCCAATACCAGATATTATTGGCCTATGGGGTCTCTGGACTAGACCCTTATGTAGCTTCGGCAGGTAATGAAACAAAGGTACTATAAGGAACTCTGGTACAGGATGCTGTATGTCATCACTTTTGAACACACCTAGGTATACACCTTCATCCAACAGAGAAAGTAATTGCCTTTTGAATATCATAGTCGGATTACCATTTAGAGGTCTGTAGGTCAAACTATCACTTAATTGGCGTAGAGCCTCTCCAAAGTAATCAATTTGTTAAGAATAACGATATTTCCTCCCTTGTCGGAGTTTCTTATAACAATATCGTGATTAGCCTGAAGAGACTCCAACACCAATCTTTTCGATTTTTGAGATTTTGCTTGCCTGATTTTTTAACCCCTATACTGCCAATGGCCCACTGCAATAAACTTCCTAACCTATTAACCCCTATACCGCCATAACTCCCCACCTAAGCTACTTAACCACTATACCACCAACCCCCCCCCCCTCGCAAACACCCCCGGCCCCTAACCTATTAACCCCTAAACAGTCACAACCCCCTAGCGCAAACATCCCCTCACCTTTTAACCCCTAAACCACCACAACCCCCCAACACAAACACCCTCTAACTTATTAACTCCTAAACCACCACACTAGACATAGTAAGAGAGCAAGAAGACTGAATTTATATAGGGAAATGAAGAGGGGGATAGAAATTGTAAATATAGAGGAGAATTTAACAGATTATATGCTATGGTACAATATGAACAGGCAAGGAGTGTCTCTTGTAATTTAGAGTCAAGGAGCACCTCTAAGATGCCATATAAAAATACTTCACATATGGTTCTCAAATGTTCCATTCCCATTTGTCCTTTCACTTCCATACCTTAGATTTAGCATATCTCAGCACTTTACTGAGGACAAATGTGCACAGATTTGAATGAATGAAATACATGTAAGCAGCAATATCATAGAATTAAAGAGACAGTAAAGTCAAAATTAAATTTAAATGGACTAGATAGAGCATGACATTTAAAACAACTTTCCATTTTACTTCTGTTATCAATTCTCTTGGTATCCTTTATTAACCCCTTAATGACCACAATGTACCCTGTATGTCACTGGTCGTTAAGGGTTTTTTCAGGACATAATAGCACAAGTCTAGCAAGAACACGCTATTAATGCCCTCCCTCCAGCAGGCTTTGTGGTATAGAGCAGTCTCAACACTGGTGGCAAGACCGCGCTATAAAACAATCAAGTCCCAAAAAAAGGCCAGCGACATACAGGGTACGTCGCTGGTCCTTAAGGGGTTAAAGAGTAATCCTAGGTGAGCTCAGTAGTGTCCACGTGACTCTAGCCCCCTAGCAGCAGTGTTTGCAACATTGTTTAAAGCTATGTTATACATAGTTGCAAATGTTGCAGCTATGGAATGCTAAAGACACTTGCACGCTCCTGAACTCCTATAGGCCTACCTACCTTTATTCTTAACAAAGGATGTCAAAAGAACAAAGCAAATTTGATAATAGAAGTAAATTGGAAAGTTGTTTAAAATCACATGCTCTATCTGAATCTTGAAAGTTTAATTTTGACTTTACTTTCCCTTTAAGTTAATTTTAATAGCCCTACATAATTTCAAATGTAAAGTACATTTAGAATAAGGGGCATAATAGGGAGCATTTTACATGTACGTCAATGTATTTCTAATATATACTGGTGTGTTTTTACAGTACATACAGTATGTGTCACACAACCTGTTTTCAACACACCAGTAACAAGTGCATTCATATTCCAAGCATGTACATACGCGTATACTGTTATATTAACATTTTATCATGTACACATTTAAAGTTCCCTTTACCAGTGCAAAAAGAATGTGACATGTACATTGCACAAAATACTACCAATGGTTTTTCAAATGGAATACAATTTTATTTCCCTTTAATTTGAATATGAACTATTAAAGGTATCAATACAAAAGAAAAGAAGGGCGGCGCAAAACACCTCTAAGTGCAGACTGTAAGATCACAACAATTTTATTAAAACATATGACGAATAAAAACGCACACTCTCAAACCTCAAACATATGAGGTATGTTCAGTCACAGAAATGAAAATACACTCAGATGCTCAATCCTCCGTGATAAAGTCCCAGCACACGAACAGTCCTCAGCACGCTGTTGTGCGATTACCACAAAGAGTTGAACAAAGTTCACAGTATAAAGGTTCGTAATAAATAAATATGTCACAGATACTAACGCCAAAAGCCCATACTGCACCAGACTACCAGGTTGTAAAAGCCGGCTACCCTGCAGCTGGTGTATGCGGCGTGACGTCAAGACGGTGGGCGGGACCTAACGCGTTTAGTAGGACGTCTTCCTACTTCGTCAGAGGCTATTAAAGGTATCACCTTAAGAAGTACTGGAATGCTTGCCAAAGTGCAGGCTGCAAAATAGAAAAACACATCTAAAAAAGAAGTCATAAAAATAAAGAAACAAAAAGAGATATAAAGATATTGAGAGGTTGATGGGAGGTTGTGGGAGGTAGGGAGGTTGATAGGTGAAGGATTAGAGAATGAGAGATACAGAAGAAAGGAAAATAAATGTGGATGGGTAGAATAAACAGAGGGATGCCAGGAGATTTGAGTAGAGAGAGAATTAGGAATTACAATGGGGGGGGGGGTAGAAAATATACTAAAAAGAAGTTTCTATAGAAGGGAAATGTAATGAATAAATGCAACAACAACAAAAAAGGAGACAGAAGGAAAAGTAGGTCTATAAAAGTTTAGTTAGAGAAAAGGGTAAGAAAAGGGTATAGGCAGACATTGGGGAACCGAGAGAAAATGGGGAGGGGTAAAAGGTGAGGGAGGATAGAGAGAGAAAAGGAAGCTGATTTGTAGAGGCAGATGAGGCAGGGAGGTAAAGGAGACTTCTTCCTGTCTCCCACCAGCATTTCCTGGAGTTGGAACTTATAGTAGAGAGACACAGAATGATAGGGTTGTCTGCAGGTGTGTGGGAACCCACCTCTGCGCTGCTCAGAGTTCATATAGAGGTGGCTCTGATGGGTTTGTACCCAGGGCCAGCTGAAGACATTATACTGCCTGTTTGCAAGAATAAAATAATGCCGCTCAACTCTCTGTACACTGCAGTCTAAATCAAACCAGAGTCAGTTGTCTCAGAGATTAAAGTTCAGCAGATTAAAAATGTACAGAAAACATGCAGATGGGCATCATATCAAACACTATTACAAAGAATATGCTCTCCTGATGTTCTGTCTCTGTCAAGTGCTGCCTGGGTCCCGTGGTCCCACCTAGTGTAATCATATTACCAGCCCTGTCTGCCCCTTACTATCTCTGTGAGTTTTATCTACAGAAGGAATATGTTGTCAGGCCATCATGATTTGACTTCTCTCTTCTCTTTCTCACTGGGTTAATAAGTCAGTCTTTTGTGTGATTGTTAGGACAGAAGCTAAATCTTGAGTCCTACTGTCCCATCATTTGAGCTGAAATTGTTGATATTTAGACATGGTTATATTTTGTGGCCTTATCAATTTTGCATTTATCTGCACCTCTTCTTTTGTTATGTTTCAAATCTTATTTTTGGCTAGAAAGCATTAATTGTTAAGTGGGAAGAATTTGTGTTTGTAACCCTTTCGCTGCTAAGCATATTTTACAACCCTCTGCTAGGCCAGTTTTGAGCTTTTTTTGCTATCTACATTTAAACAATATTGTAAGTCAAATTTCAGTGAGTGATTCACACATATTATATTTTTTTTCAGCAGGCAGCAGATTCAGAATATACAATTATTATATTTATATTTCATTTCATGTGATGTGAGATAGCTGTGGCAAAAACTGGAAAAAAAATATTAAATATTAAAAATGGCCAGGTGACCACTGCTGTTACTTTGATAACCTTACTAAATTGTCATTAAGGGTAGCCACATGTGAAATAGGGGCCCATATGGGCTTTTGGGGGTTATAATATACTGTAGATCAGAAAAACCCTTTTTGCAGTACAGAAATAAAAGCACATTTTATTCTTGGAAGGGTGTGGCTATATGGACAAAAATTCACTTTTTTTTTAAGAGAGAGACATGTCTACTAGAAAATTAACTTTTTTGTGGTTCTCTAGAAATTCCAGATTTTTTTTTCCTGCGTATATAATGTCCCATTCCCAAGTAAATTCTATGTATTGTGTTTATACTTTTTATTTAAACATCTTCTTCGTAGTGTGTTTCCAAACCACCCCATTAGAAAGAGCAGGCTATTCTCTTTCAGATGAGGCATCTATGAGGTCTGTGGCTAGTAAGGGAGTGTAGATTGAGGGGTTTAAACAGCAACCCCCCCCCATCCAGCTCCTTTAGCTGCCTGTCATATTGTGGCCATGCCCCCTTAATTTACATTTGTGGTAACATCATCGGCACTTCCATGTAACCCTGGGTTTGCTGTCCACTGAGCCACCAATGATTGGGTCTGCAGTGTAGGGGAATAGATAATCTGGTGCTATGCTCACAGGCAGCAGTTTATATGATGACCTGTTCTCGTCATGCACAGGCAAGCAGTTAAGATATTACATTTAGGCTTAAAGGGACAGTAAATTCAAAATTAAAGTTGCATGATTCAGGTAGGGTGTGTCATTTTAAACAACTTTCAAATTTACTTTTATCATCAAATTTGCTTTGTTCTCTTGGTATTCTGTATTGAAAGCTAAACCTATGTAGGCTCATAAACTGATTTTTAAGCTGTTGAAGCCGCCTCTTATCTCTGCATTTTGACAGTTGCCACAGTTAGACACTGCTAGTTTGTATGTGCCATATATATTACATTGTGCCCACTCCCATTGAGTTGTTTAAGAGTCAGCACTGATTGACTAAAATGCAAGTCTGTTAAAATAACTGAGATAAGGGGGCAGTCTGCAGAGGCTTAGATACAAGATAATAACAGAGGTAAGAAGTAAATTAATATAACAGTGTTGGTTATGCAAAACTGGAGAATAGGTAATAAAGGAATTATCTATCTTTTTTAAACATAAACATTTTCAAGTGGACTGTCCCTTTAAATGAACATTTAATGAAAGTGGGTGTGACAAACATTAACAGAAAGAGATTGCTACACGCCATGTCTAGCTGTTGGGGTCCTGATCTCACTCTTCTTAGCTGTACAGGATGTCACATTTTCAGTACTTATGTAATTGTGTGTCCAGCCGCTGCAGATAGATTATAAAATAAAGATGTATATAGTTTTAATGAATCAATACCAGGGATGCTAATGTCTCCTGTGACCATTTCAGAGTGTCTTGCTCATAATATAATGATCCAAAAATAGCCTTTCAATACTTGCAAAGATGTCCAAAATGCCATTTTGGGACTTTTTTTAGTGCCTTGGTGTGTTTAGTTGGAAAATGCAAAACTGGTTTCAAAAAGCTGCTGAAACTTTTAAGCTCTATGTTGAAAGCTTTTCTCTGTGTGAAAAAGAAACGTGATCAGGGCTGTGGGAAATACTATTGTAATTGCAGAGTTGAAAAGAAAAGTGGCCTTTTTGGCTAGAAAAAGAGCTGACATAGGGCTCTATTTATTAAGCAGTGTATGCAGCTTCCGAGGCCCAACCGGTTAAGGCTCACCTGAAATGGAAGTTAAGAAGCAGCGGTCATAAGACTGCTCCTTAATCTGTCCTCCACCTTTTAGGTGGCGGATTGAAATCATCCCGATCCGATCAAGATGATTGACTGCCCCATTTAGTGATGTCGAGCGGACGTGATTCGCTACAGCTCGACATTTAATAAATTAACCCCAAAGCCTCAGCCAATAAATTGAGCTCAACCCCTTAGTTCCTTTTCTTCACATCCTTTGTTGAAGAGTATACCTAGTTGTGCTCAGGAATGTGCATTTGTCTTGGACATTTTATGGGAGCAGTGGTTACAATGTATGACATTGTTACAAAAATGTATGTATACTTTCCTGAGACACAAGTACACTTCTGAATTTACCTAGGTATTATCTGTAATAAAGAATATAATGAGAAGAAAAGAAAAACCTGAGAACAAAACTAAAGTTTTTTTATTGCATTCTCTGGTTGAATAATAAAAGTTTAATAAACAAAAACTGACATGAAACGTCCAAAACATTTTTCATGATTTATATATAAGTTTAAATTTAAGAAAAAATAAATATTTCCAATTTAATGCTATTATCAAATGTACTTTCTTCTTTAGGTATACATTGTTGAAAACAGGTAGGTAGGCTCAGGAGCGTGCATGTACCTGGAACACTGCTAACAGCACCTTTGCAAGATTAATTTTAACAATGTAATATACATTTGTAAGAGCACTAGATGACAAAAATGTTTGCTGCCATGCAGTGCTCATTTCCTACCATGGTATCTCTTCAACAATTGATACCATGAGAACAAAACAGTTCTGATAACATAAATAAAATGGAAACATTTTAAATTGGATGCTCTGTCTGAATCACAAAAGAACATTTTTGGTTTTCATGTTCCTTTAAGTTTTACTAGTGGAATTACAGCAGTTCTACCTGATCTGAATTTTATCAAGCCCCGCATTATAAATACAATACATTTTTTAAATCTATAAATAAATTATTTCATATTCTTCATGAAGTTTCTTGCTAGACAACATTTTTTTAAAGAATATAACAGATATTTCCGTGTGTTTGAGAAACCATACACTTTGAGATTGTATTGTTTAAAGGGACATAAAACCCAAATGTTTTCGTCCACGATTCAGATAGAGAATACAATTTTAAACAACATTCAAATTTGCATCTATTATCTAATTTGAATCATTCTTTAGATATCCTTTGTTGAAGAAAGAGCAATGCACACGGGTGAGCCAATCACATGAGGCATCTATGTGCTGCCACCAATCAGCAGCTACTGAGCCTATTTCGATATGCTTTTAACAAAGGATATCAAAAGAGTGAAGCAAATTAGATAATAGAAGTCAATTGGAAAGTTGTTAAACATTGCATGCTTTTTCTAAATCATGAAAGAAAATAAATTGGGTTTCATGTCTTTTTAATTACACCTACTAAAAAATCCATGCAGTAAGCTCTCATTACTTGTTTTCCTCCCTTTTCATGTAATTTAACTTGGAAAAGTTTGAGTTTTCCAACTTTTGTGAGAATTGGAAGTTCATACCCGCAATTCAACGACCAATTAAGAGCTAGATTACAAGTGCAGTGCTAAATTATCGCTCAACAGCAAATGGGCAAATTTGCCCATTTGCGGGTGCGCGATAAATAACTAGCCATTACAAGTGGCTGGTTATTGCTACCGCAAGCTAGTGGCCCCCAAAATAGAGGGTATTAAAGTTTTTTATTTAAAAAATGAAACTTTAAAAAAAAAAATGATTAATGCACTAGGCAGTTTTGGGGCTTTAAAGTTGGCGGAGCGAGGTGTTGAAAAAAAAAACGGCACTAGAAAGTGCCTTATTGCGGTCTGTGTAAATACACATATTAACACATAAATATATATGTTTATAATCATATATATATATATTTACAAATTACTGCCATGGCTGTGCTACTTACCTCCTTCTCATACGCGAGGTACGGCATGAGAGCGAGGCTCCCATTTGAGCCTATGGAAGCGCACTCTCCTGAGCAAAATGCTTCCCAGCAATGCGAACGCGAGCTTGCGTTCCCATTGCTGCTAACTTGTAATATGAGTGCATATTAGCGTTCGCTGGAATTACTAAGTGGAGTGCTAATATCGCTTTCAAGAAAGCGATATTAGCACTCCCCTTGTAATCTGGCCCTAAGGGCTAAATTCATGGACGCTTTTAAGGCTGCATGTCCTTGCTGTTCATGTTCAAAATTCTCACATCACCTATCATTTCCAGCCTATCACCAGTGAGTTTTCCTGCAGTTAAGTATAACTGCACAGTGTCCAGCACATAATGTTTAACACATCAAACCAGAACCACTAGCAACGTGAAAAAAAAAACACTTCAGAAACACATTTGCAATGCACGTTCTGTAGCGGCCTGTAATTTGTCATTGTACTTGTGTCTGTTTTGTTATGCTAAAGTAGTCTCGCTGGTTAGAACTAAATTAGTCTCAGCAACCTCGCAGGTGCTAACAGGGGTCTTACAGTCGTTCTGTTTTTTTTTCAGGGCTTTCTTGAGGAGTGGTCTGGGAATTTCATATAGACCTCAATTCCGCAAGCGTACTTTAAATAGATGTGCTTGAGATGTATCTTGTCTCGCAGTGGTGTCTCATTAAATTAAAGTTGACAAAGTTATCTTAGTTTTGTTTTATTTTATTTTTCTTTAACTTTATTCAAGGGTTTGTTTGTTTGTTTTTTGTATATGTTAGATCGGACTGCTTTAAAGAGGGAAAAGTGTTTTTTGTAATAGTAGTTCCATTCCCCAGTTTTACATAACCAACACAGTTATATTAATATACTTTTTACCTCTGTGATGACCTTGTTTCTAAACCTCTGCAGACTGTCCCCTTATTTCAGTTCTTTTGACAGACTTGCATCTTAGCCAATCAGTGCTGATTCTTAAATAACTCCATGTAAGTGAGCACAATGCTGTCTATATGGCACACGTGAACTAGCAGTCTTTAACTGTCAAAAACTGTCAAAATGCACTAAGAGGCAGTTCAACCCCTTAGAAATTAGCATATGAGCCTACCTAGGTTTAGCTTTCCACAAAGAATACCAAGCGAGCGAAGCAAATTTGATGATAAAAGTAAATTGGAAGGTTGTTTGAAATTGCATGCTCTATCTGAATCATGAAAGTTTAATTTTGACTAGACTGTCCTTTAAAAAAAAAAATACATTTGAAATAAGCTTAAAAATACACTCTTGTCACTTTGGTAAAAGCTTTGTGCATTGCATGTATTACCCAATGTAATTAATATTTATGGACTTAATTTAGCTTGTCTCCTGTAACACAGCCCTCACACTGCTGTAAATCTGGTTGGTATGTATTAAATTAACATTCAATGGAGACTTATATTTTAGTATACATTGTAGCTGCTTTATGGAAATGGAAATATTGCATTTTCCAAATAAAAATGGCTTTGTTTATAATAATGGGTGATCCAAAAAGGAAAGAATGAACTGTCTGCTAATTAACTAATTTACTGCTGGCATAGTCTGTCTGCACGCAAGTCATTTTATATATTGTATCCTATTTCCCCTGTATACGGTGTATGAGAGCCTACACATACTTCACGTACATGCAAACTAGATTGCACTTATTTTTAGCACCATTACTGTTTCTATTAATATTAATCTGTTTTTTGTTAAACTCTTTAAAAATCTATATTGTCACTGTATGTAACTTTTTTGTTTAATTTGCTCATTTTTAATATACTCATTTAGGTGTGTTTGCACACAACAACATTTCAAACAATTGCAAATAAGGTAAATAAGCTCTTGTAGCAAAAGAATTAAACACCTGGGAATTGATCCGATAAAAATCGTCGCCCGCAAAAGTCGGCGACGCCAATATTTGCGCGGGTTTGGTATCCTATATACGGCGTAACCTAGAAGTTACGCGTGTATATTTCTGCCTTCGCCCGTAGTTTTTTGGGCCATAGGCAGGTATACCAAATCCGCGCAATTTGGTATCCAATATACAGCGTAAGGACTTACGTGGCGAAAATGGAGAAATCTTACTCCATTTTCACCTCGCCACAAAAAGCAGCCATAAGAAGCCTTACGCTGACTATTGGAGCCCCGTAACTCCCTAAACTGGCTGCTAAAATAAACCTAACACCTAACGCATGAGCAATGTCTATCTCCCTGTCAACCGCGATCTTCTAAAATAAACCTAACACCTAACGCATGCGCAATGTCTATCTCCCTGTCAACCGCGATCTGCTAAAATAAACCTAACACCTAACGCATGCACAATGTCTATCTCCCTGTCAACCGCGCTCCCCTGCCGCAATCCCTAATAAAGTATTTAACCCCTAAACCGCCGCCATCTACATAAACTAACCCCCTACTGTGAGCCCCTAAAACCGCCACCATCTAACTGATCTATCCCCTAATGTGAACCCCTAAAACCGCCACCATCTAACTGATCTATCCCCTAATGTGAACCCCTTACACCGCCGCCATCTATATTAAAATTATTAACCCCTAATTTAATCTACCTACCCCGCCGCCAGCTATATTATCTATATTAACCCTAAGTATATTATAGTTAATATAGTTATTACATTATATATATTAACTATATTAACCCTAATTATATTAGGGTTAATATAGTTAATATAGTTACTATAGTATTTATATAAACTATATTAACTCTATCTAACCCTAACACCCCTAACTAAATTCTTATTAAATAAATCTAATTCATATTATAAACTAAAATATTCCTATTTAAATCTAAATACTTACCTATAAAATAAACCCTAAGATAGCTACAATGTAATTAATAATTACATTATAGCTATGTTAGGGTTTATATTTATTTTACAGGTAAATTGTTAATTATTTTAACTAGGTATAATAGCTATTAAATAGTTATTAACTATTTAATAGCTACCTAGTTAAAATAATTACCCAATTACCTGTAAAATAAATCCTAACCTAAGTTACAAATACACCTACACTATCAATAAATTAAATAAACTACAAATATCTATCTAAAAATACAATTAAATAAACTAAACTAAATTACAAAAAAACAAACACTAAATTACAAAAAATAAAAAAAAGATTACAAGATTTTTAAGCTAATTACACCTATTCTAAGCCCCCTAATAAAATAATAAAGCCCCCCAAAATAAAAAAATTCCCTACCCTATTCTAAATTAAAACAAGTTCAAAGCTCTTTTACCTTACCAGCCCTTAAAAGGGCCTTTTGTGGGGGCATGCCCCAAAGAAAACTGCTCTTCTTCCATCGGCGACGTCTTCAAGCAAATCGGCATCTTCAATCTTCTTACTTCGCTCCTCCGCCGCGGAGCATCCTTCCAGCACGACGACTTCCCGACGAATGAGGTTCCTTTAAATGACGTCATCCAAGATGGCGTCCGTCGAATTCCGATTGGCTGATAGGATTCTATCAGCCAATCGGAATTAAGGTAGAAAAATCTGATTGGCTGATTGAATCAGCCAATCAGATTCAAGTTCAATCCGATTGGCTGAACCAATCGGAATTCGATGGACGCCATCTTGGATGACGTCATTTAAAGGAACCTCATTCGTCGGGAAGTCGTCGTGCCGGAAGGATGCTCCGCGGCGGAGGAGCGAAGTAAGAAGATTGAAGATGCCGATTTGCTTGAAGACTCTCTGCCGCTAGCTTCAAGACATCGCCCGGATGGAAGAAGACTTCACTGCCGCTTGCTGGAACACATCGCCCGGATCGGATGAGGAGTTCTGCCCGGCGGGGTGAATACAAGGTAGGGAGATCTTCAGGGGGGGTAGTGTTAGGTTTATTTAAGGGGGGTTTGGGTTAGATTAGGGGTATGTGGGTGGTGGGTTGTAATGTTGGGGGGTGGTATTGTGTTTTTTTTTGCAGGCAAAAGAGCAGTTTTCTTTGGGGCATGCCCCCACAAAAGGCCCTTTTTAGGGCTGGTAAGGTAAAAGAGCTTTGAACTTGTTTTAATTTAGAATAGGGTAGGGAATTTTTTTATTTTGGGGGGCTTTATTATTTTATTAGGGGGCTTAGAATAGGTGTAATTAGCTTAAAAATCTTGTAATCTTTTTTTAATTTTTTTGTAATTTAGTGTTTGTTTTTTTTTGTAATTTAGTTTAGTTTATTTAATTGTATTTTTAGATAGATATTTGTAGTTTATTTAATTTATTGATAGTGTAGGTGTATTTGTAACTTAGGTTAGGATTTATTTTACAGGTAATTGGGTAATTATTTTAACTAGGTAGCTATTAAATAGTTAATAACTATTTAATAGCTATTATACCTAGTTAAAATAATTAACAATTTACCTGTAAAATAAATATAAACCCTAACATAGCTATAATGCAATTATTAATTACATTGTAGCTATCTTAGGGTTTATTTTATAGGTAAGTATTTAGATTTAAATAGGAATATTTTAATTAATAATATTAATATTAGATTTATTTTAATAAGAGTTTAGTTAGGATGTTAGAGTTAGATAGGGTTATTATACTTAATATATATATAATATAATAACGATATTAACTATATTAACCCTAATATAACTAGGGTTAATATAGTTAATATATATAATATAATAGCTATATTAACTATATTAACCCTAATATAATTAGGGTTAATATAGTTAATATAGCTGGCGGCGGTGTAGGGGGATTAGATTAGGGGTTAATACATTTATTATAGGTGGCCTCGGTGTAGGGGGATGTAGATTGTAGGCAAAAGAGCAGTTTACTTTGTGACAAAGCCCCGCCAAAAGCCCTTTTAAGGGCTGGCAAAAGAGCTGTTACTTTGGGGCATGCCCCGCAAAAAGCCCTTTTAAGGGCTGGCAAAAGAGCTGTTACTTTGGGGCAATGCCAAGCAAAAAGCCCTTTTCAGGGCTGTTTGTAGGGTTAGACTTACGTTTAGTGGTAGGGATAGTTTAGTATTTTAGGGGTTAAATAATTTAATATAGATGGCGGCGGGGTAGGGGGATTAGATTAGGGGTTAATAATTTTAAAATAGATAGCGGCGGGGTAGGGGCTCACTTTAGGGGGTAGGTAAGGTAGATGGCGGCGGTGTTAGGGGCTCACTTTAGGGGGTTATAGATTTAATATAGCTGGCGGCGGTTTAGGGGTTAATAACTTTATTAGGTAGCGGCGGGCTCCGGGAGCGGCGGTTTAGGGGTTAATACATATTTTATTGTTAGGCTAGTGAGGGGGGATAGCGGATAGAGGGTTAGACGTGTTGGGCTATGTTAGGGAGGCGTGTTAGACGTGTCGGGCTATGTTAGGGAGGCGTGTTAGACAGTGCGGGTGATTTAGACTTTAGTCAGGTTTTGTAGGCGCCGGCAGTTTCTAACGTGCCGCAAGTCACTGGCGACACCAGAAATTTGTACTTGGGCAGATTTCTGGACATCGCTGGTTTGTCAGACTTACGGCACGTTAGCATCTGACGGCGACATATATGGGATAGCTCGAGTTGCGAGCTGAAACTGCGGGCGACGCGGGTTCCCTCGTTTGCGCCGCAAACTACGATCTATATCGGATCGCGCCCCTGATGAAGTGTGTACATGAGTCAGTTGTGTTCCTGTTTAGTCTGGTCAGGAGTCTTGAGAGATTATTTCTCAGTCTCTAGACTGGGAACATATTTTTAGTTTTCATTGTCTTGTAAATTTATTATTGTTTTAGCTATGGACAATAGTCATTTTATCTCTCATTCTGTAGGTTTTATTGTCATTTTCAAACATAAATAAATGCATTGGGCTAGATTGCAAGTGGCACGCTTTATGGTGTTTTCACTCATGCTGGAAGTAAACTTTTAATATGAATGGGTTAGCGTGCATATTACAAATCGAAAGTAAAATGTTTGTGCGCAAGCGAAACACGATGCACGCTATCTTCAGTACTTCAGATATCATAACCACGCTAACTTCTTCTCCCCATATACTTCAATGGAGAGTGCTGTTAAAAAATAAATAAAAATCTAACATTGTTCACACTTAGGGCTAGATTACGAGTAGAGCACTAAAAGTTACGCACAAGCGAAAAGGGGTTTAGTGCAGGTGTTTGTGCACGTCAGGTTTAACACTTGTATTAAAAACTTAAAGGGGCAGTCTAATCAAACATAAACTTTCATGACTCAGATAGGGCATGTAATTTTAAACAATTTTCCAATTTACTTTTATCATCAATTTTGATTTGTTCTCTTGGTATTCTTGGTTGAAAGCTAAACCTAGGAAGCTCATATGCTAATTTCTTAACCCTTGAAGGCCGCCTCTTATCTGAATGCATTTTGACATGTTTTCACAACTAGAGGGCATTTGTTCATGTGTGCCATATAGATAGCATTGTGCTCAAGCCCATGAAGTTACCAAGGAGTCAGTATTGATTGGCTAAAATGCAAGTCTGTCAAAAGAACTGAAATAAGGGGGCAGTCTGCAGAGGCTTAGATACAAGGCAATCACAGAGGTAAAAGGTATATTAATATAACAGTGTTGGTTATGCAAATTTGGGAATGGGTAATAAAGGGATTATCTATCTTTTTAAACAATAAACATTCTAATGTAGACTGTCCCTTTAAAGTAAACACAAGACCCTCAACCTGTAGACTGTGAGCTCTCCGGAGCAGGGCCCTCTTCCTCTTGTACTAGATTTATTTAGTTTGTTATGTTTTGTATTTTATCACAAATCCTTGTCATTGTATACCCCTCCTATCTTTGTACCCAGCGCTACGGAATTTTGTGCCGCTATAGAAATAAATAATAATAATAATGAGCGCAATCGCAATTTACACTAGAATGATTACTGCCTCCTCAGAGCTCTGGTTAACTATTTAGGCAAAACAATAAAAGTGTCACAAAACACATTAAAAAGTACAGTTACACACTATTTAATAAATAAAAAAAAGCACAATAAATATATAAGGGCTCAAAGATATGAGGTCTCAGGTGTTAGAAAAAAGGCATGCAAAGGACTTTAACTATTTACAGACATATATACACATACAGTATAAACACATAAATACAAATGCATGCTCATATAGACATATATAAATATATACAGTATGAACAAGCATATTTATGCAATATTCATATTTAATAAAGTGTATTTACTATCAATATTTTACATTCCAATGTTCTGTACATAGAGGAATATGTTCCTATATATATCTGTATATATCTATACCTATATATAATTATATATATATATATATATATATATATATATATATATATATATATATATATATATATATATATATATATAGGTATAGATATATATTGTACCAAAATGCCATCAGATATATGTGGAAATATGAATTTATGAATACATAGAATAGTGTGCTAAGTGAAGAACATTGGAATGTGAAATATTCATATTTTCATGTCCGGTTAGTACACTTCAGAATATGCAATCAAGTTTACACGCGAAAACTTTTTACTTTTAACTTGTAATATGAGTGCTCCCGACTTGTAGTAAAGTTAGCGCGCCAGCAGGAATAAAAAATTTAAAAAATGCTCCACTTGTAATGTGGCCCTAACTCGACGCCACGTTGAACCAACTGCGCTAATCCTGGTAGTTATGATTATTTTACATTCCAATATTCTTCACATAGAATAAAATGTTCTTATTTATTTATTTATTTATTTATATATATATATATATATATATATATATATATAAAATTACTTTAAAATATATATATATATATATATATATATATATATATGAATATGTACAGTTTTATATATGTATATATATATATATATATATATACAGATATATATATATAGATATATATACAGATATATATATATAGGAATATATATTTAAAAATACAAAAAAACATTTTCTACCATTTGAAGAACATTGGAATGTAAAATATTTATACAGTAAAACACATTATAACATATAGAAATTGAATAAAAATTATTTTTCATTTTTTACGATATTTGACTGAAAAGGGCTCCAAAATGTATGTATAAGAGTATATATGTATATGCATATGTATATATGTGTTTATATTTGTGTGTGTATTTATATATATATATATATGTGTAGAGAAAATAACTCATTGTGTAAACTATTTGCAAATCTAGACAAGTCAGAAGACTTGCTTTTCCCATAGAAACTCTCTTATTACATTGTTTCCAATGCAGCAAAGGATTCTGGGTGAGACATGCAAATGAGGTTCACAATGATATATATATGTATATATGAAAGTACATATATAAATACACATGTATACACACACACACATATATATATATATATATATATATATATATATATATATATGCACATACTGAAACACATACACATATTTAGACATAAATATCAGAAATGTGCAGCCAAGAAAATTGAAAAGGAAATTAATTACCCCAAATATTCATTGGCTGCAATATTTAAAATAAAACAAATACTGAATTTTCGTTAAATATTTACATTCGCTTTCGTTAAAACTACTGTAAATGTTTCAAACTATAGGTAAAAAGTTCACCTGTAACTACATTACTTACCATAAATTGTTAAAGTTAGTGTGGGTCCTGGGTGCCGAGCTCGCTAAGCCTCCTGTTAACGTGGCCAGGGACCTGGCAAGAAGAGGATCGAGTTAACGTGCTCTTCAGAGCGTGTTAAGATAAGTATTAACCCTTGAAAAGTAATTTATGAATAATTACTGACAAATTTCATCAGTATTTTTTCATTTTCTTTAAATTTTGCTGGTGCATTCATTCAGATATTCATTTACGAATATATATATATATATATATATATATATATCTTTATTGCAAAGAAGGGCACTCTGAGGATTTTTCAACAACTGCTTGTATTTATTCTGAATACATCAGAGTTTGAGTATGAATAATCATAGTCGACGTTTCAGCTCCTCACTGAGCCTTCTTCAAGACAAATTTTATCATAAGTTGGCCATTAAGCCGTACTCCCAGAAGGAAGAGAATAGCCAATAGTCAACTATAGCTATTCTCTTCCTTCTGGGAGTACTACTTAATGGTCGACTTATGATAACATTTGTTGTGAAGAAGGCTCAGTGAGGAGCCGAAACGTCGACTATGATGATTCATACTCAAACTCCAAAAACTAAAAAAAATTCCTGAGAGTGCCCTTCTTTGCAATAAATATATATACAAGTCTTTTGAGGATTGCACCCAGGTCGGTATTACACCACAAAGGCTGGAGTGCTTGGCCACCGGCTAACTGATATATATATATATATATATATATATATAATCAATGCCAATGAACCGGCACTCTATTTTCCCAAGTTTATTGGTCCGGGGTGCTTCCCAAATCTTTATAGTTATAGGAATCCACAGGGAGCACTTGCCGTATTAGATCCCCGTCTTCAGACTCTTGTGGAAAAAACAAATTTGTTTTTTCCACAAGAGTCTGAAGATGGGGGTCACTCCCCGAAAACGTTAACTCCTAAATAAATCACCTGATTCTAATACGGCGAGTACATATATATATATATATATATATATATATATATATATATATACAATATAGCCCTTTCCTTTTAAAAACCTTGTCATATACCATATACCTTTTAACCCCTATTAATTTTTATTAATGTTTATATACATAATTATTATCAGATAGTGTATATATATTAGTGTAATTAAAGTAGTTATGTTGTATTTGGAGAATATTGTTTTTTTAATTTTACACCGGAAGCTAGGTCTCCCCTTGAGCAAACCGATGCATGCTAATATGCAACAAACAAGCAATATCGTAATATGTAGCACTGACAGTTTTTAAATTATAGTATTACATTACCAATATACTTTTAACTATGCTTCAAAATTAGGAAATTTGTAGTAAACTGTTTAACACTTGTTATCATGTACAATATGTATTATTATTATTAGAATGCGTATGATTTGTCTGCCCCCATTATAAGACATAAAGGCCTCAATTCCAATTTAGATATCAGAAAAATGGCATTTGCATTTTTTTTTATCAAAATAATCACAATCTTACTAAGCTTACTACACCATTGATATTAAATCTCCATTTCCACACAAAGCCACAATTAAAGGGACATTATACACTCATTTTTTCTTTGCATAAATGTTTTGTAGATGATCTATTTATATAGCCCATAAAGTTTTTTTTAAAATAAATGTATAGTTTTGCTTATTTTTAAATAACATTGCTCTGATTTTCAGACTCCTAACCAAGCCCCAAAGTTTTATGTGAATACCGTCAGCTACCTTCTCCAGCTTGCTCCTGTTTGTGTAAAGGGTCTTTTCATATGTAAAAGAAGGGGGAGGGGGGAGTGTCTTATTTGCCACTTGCAGTGGGCTTTCCAGCTACCTTTTCAACAGAGCCAAACTGACAGCTTCTAAGTAAGTTTTTAAACAGTTTTATACTGGATTTTTATATCAGTATCTGTACATCTTATTCTTTATAGTAGTGTCTATTACATGCAGTTATATGAAAATGAGTGTATACTGTCCCTTTAACAATCAATCACTGAAAACTGAATCAATACACAAAAAGAATACAAGGGGGGGGCGCATGGCTAGGCACAGCCATGACACACTCCATTTTCTGAAGCTCCTGAGAGTATTTTATCAATCCAATAATTATCTCGAAAATTCACAAAACATCCAGCTGTAAACTGAGCATTTTTGAAATCATTATAACTTACGGATTCTATTGATACCTAGATTGCAGGAGATATACCGCAGACATTTGATCACTGCAACTGATGCCTGTAAAGGAGACCAGTTGTGAAACATCTGATACCTCCCCCCCCGGGCTACCGGGTAATGTAGACGCATCTAGACTATAATTATTTATCGCACTAATCCACAACTTTTTGTAATTTCACCTACATACGTTTTTGAGAGAAGAAGGTGACATCGCTTGATTGCTAAGTTCCGACTATGCTTTCCTTAGACAGATGGGAAACTCATTTTTACCAAGTATTAGATGATCACTTTAAGGAAATAACTTGTCTACTTAATGAGACTTTCGAGGACTTGCTCTCAAAGCTACATGATACAACATCTGAGTCACACCCAGGGAACTGTGCGGAACGATACCGGATCTACTTACCTTCAATTGATAAAATCACTGTGGAGGACTCGGATGTTGTAGTCGCCATTGGTAGGGCCTTGAATGATACAGATAATGTGGCAGTCAGAGCAGCAAGTTTTCGATCTACAAAAGACACTCACCAAGCCGTTCAGGTTCTAGCACTCACACGAATTCAGTGAAGCAGGAGGCATCACTCATGGACTTAATTACATAGCCTGATCCAATGGTCAATACCTCAATATCATTTTACATGCTGGGGAATACCACTATCCTCCATGCAGACTTTGATACTACCAGACCTCAATTGTCGAGAGTAGGCATAGGTTAACACTTGCAAAGTTATCACATACAAGCTAAACTTGTCTTTCGTTTTTTTGAGCTAAGTTGTCCCTCATATCTAACTGCATAATCAACCCCTTAGAACCTTGGACCATGGGGAATGGATTATGGATGTCAAGTATGTTATGGGGTACTGGTTACAGAGTGTTTTTCTGATACTGTTCCCTTTTTTTCATAAGACAAATCGATATATGCTGAAATTCCTATTATCTTATGTAGAAGGTCTTGTAGATAAGAGATTATATATGTGCTGTTTTCATTGTACCACAAAAGCCTTTAACTTTATTCTACTTGCTTAGAATATACACATAGGAATTTACAGTTCAGGATTTGGGTTCCCTCACTTAATATATATATAATATATATGTAGACCATTTATTAAGGGCTGTACCTCCTTGTCCACGGCCGAGACAATGGAGTTTCGCCACTTTTAAAATTGTATTTTATCCTATTACAGTGCCCATATCTAGATGCTATATATATTGCTTATGATGTATTCAAACTACTATTAGGCTGTAGAAGGAGGCGATGATTTGTAGGGGATTCCAAAAAATTCCACTTTGTGTATTCCACTATTCCTCCAAAAGGACTGTGTCTGTGTCTGTTGGGAAATATCACATTGGCGTAGTGTTTCCAAACACCTTGTAAACAAGTGTAGAATACTCACAGAATAGTATTAGATAAACGGTTCCAGAAACGGTCAGGAAAATAGATACAAGCTTCTTTGAGTATTAAAGGTAGCTTTATTCAGCTCAACGCGTTTCAACGGTTATGGATACCGGCTTTCTCAAGAGCAGTTAAAATATAGTATGGCTTACAGAAAGTCATATGACTCAAAGAAGCTTGTATCTATTTTCCTGACCGTTTGTGGTGCCATTTATCCAATACTATTCTGTGAGTATTATACACTTGTTTACAAGGTGTTTGGAAACACTACGCCAATGTGATATTTCCCAACAGACACAGACACAGTCCTTTTGGAGGAATCATGGAATACACAAAGTGGAATCCCCTACGAATCATCACCTCCTTCTACAGCCTATATCGATTTAACAGATTGTTGAAAGGCAGCGGTTCTAATCAGAGGGGAGTGCTTATCCGTATTGTATATATTTTCTTTCTGTCTAAACTACTATTAGTAACTAGGATAGCACTCTCGATAAGGAACACTTGTACTTATTGGATCTAGTAACTGATACATTGCCTTGGAGTCTGTGGTCTTAACTTCCCCTACCTACCTAGTCCCACAAGACCAATAACTATTGGATGTCCTCCCCTTGAATATGGCTATTTCAGTTTAGCAACTTTCTTCTTTTATATTTTACAGAGTGGGTTACCAGTTTCTAAGTCACTAATGTTAATGATAAGCTTTCAGCTGTGCTTACCAGCTGAATATTAAACGGTGCCTTACTATTATATTTATATACTGGGGTCCAAATGTGGCCCCATCCCAATATGTACTTCAACACATACCTATATCATTGCTCTATATATTTTTTAAACTCTCCCTCCTTTGATATATCAGTTTGTTTGAGGTACAAAATCGACCTCTTGTGTACTATGGAGAGTATATAATAAAAAATGGAGATTTCATAAATATATGTTCATTACACCTGTTCTTATGTATATGTTCCATTGTACTTATAATTTGCTTAGTTTACTTACTCCTCGGTATGGTCTAGTTAAGACATTCATATTTGTATCTTATTATTACTGTGAATGAACATGTTTCCTATGTTGTTATTACTAATAAATCTCAATATAAGATTAAATTAAAAAAATAGAATACAAGCAACCAAACCCAAAACTTTCTATTCAACGGAAGATGGCCATATTGTGTGGCTAAGATCCCAATTTTAATATAAAATCATAAGTGAGCAAGTTGTGCAGTCAGTGGATGTAGGCCAATACCCTACATTATGTGTAACTATTTATTGTCATACATCATTCTATTATAAAGAGAGAAGCACAAATTATTCAACCCATGTTCCAAATACTGCAATTGAGGACCTTGTATGTCAGAGTCAGAAATGTGTGTTTAATTCTGGAGGCTAGAGGAATCCAGTGAAGGGATTGGCAGAGAGATGCAGAAAATCAAGAGTGACATGTATGAAAGGCGAGCCTGGCAGAGTCATTCATTATGAATTGTAAAGGAGCTAGACGGCAGCTAGAGGGACCAGAGAGGATGGAGTTGCAGTAGTCAAGGTGGGAAAGGATGAGAGATTGGATTAAAATCTTAGTTGTCTTTTATGTAAGGAAATACCAAATTTTAGAGATGTTTGTAAGGTAGAAGCGGCAGGAATTGGCCAAAGACTTAATGTGAGGAGTGAAAGAAAGATCTAAGTCAAGTGTTACCCCAAGAAACAGACATGTGGGGTTGGGGTAATTATGGAGTTATTGAAAGTTATAGAAAAATGGAGGGTGGAAATATTGGAAGAAAGAAGGAAAGTAAGGAGCTCAGTTTTTGAGATATTTAGCTTAAAGTAGTGAGAGGATATCCAGGATGAGAAAAACAGTTAGTGACACATGTTAGCAAGGAAGGAGATAGGTCTGGTACTGGCAGATTTGGGTGTTATCAGCATACAAGTGATATTGAAACACATGGGACGTTATTAAGGAACCTAATGATGAGATATAGATTGAGAAGAGAAGGGGACCAAGGACAGAGCATTTTGGTACCCCAACAGAAAGTGGTAAAGGGGCAAAGGATTCACCAGAGAAGCCTATACTAAAGGTATGGTTAGACAGGTAGGAAAACCATGAGAGGGATGTGTCACAAATGCCGAAGGATTAGACGGTTTGGAGCAAAAGAGGGTGGCCAACAGTATCAAAATCTGCGGGTCGAGGAGGATTATCATAGAGAAGTGGCCTTTCAATTTTGCTTTAAGTAGGATTTTGATAACCTTAACAATTGCTGTCTCTGTGGATAGTTTGGGGAAAAATCTAGATTGCAGAGGGTCAAAGAGGGAGTTTTATGTAAAGAAATGTGATAGACGTGTATATACTAGCTTGTCAAGAAGTTTTAAGGCATTGGGAGTAGGGAAATAAGGAGGTAGTTGGATGGGGAGGTTGGACAGAGAGAAGGTTATTTGAGGATAGGTGTTACCAGGGCATTTTTTAGAGATGAAAAAAATATAATGGTGCTTAGGGAGAGGATGAAAATGTGTGTGGGAATAGGGGTAAGGGTAGAAGAGAGGAAGGGGAGAATGATTTTGTTTCTGATAGAATCAATTTTGTTATTGAAGTGGTTTTGTCTTGAGCTGAGAGAGACTTTGTAATAGGAGGTGGGGGTAGGTTAAGAAGAGTATTGAAAGTGGAGAACAGATGTTTTCAGTTTGAAGAAAGAGTAGATCTAATAGTAGAGAAGTAATCTTGCATAGAAAGGTTAAGGGCAGAATAGTAGGAGATCAAGATGAACTTGTAGTGAAGATAGTCAGCTGAACTCCAAGATTTTCTCCATGTAACATATGGTGTATGTACCTTTAAGGGGTGTATATGTTACCTCACATTCCTCCCTATAATAGGAGCCTTCTAAGACCAATACATTGCTTGGTATTGAAGTTACCTACACTTCCTCCTAAGCCAGACACAACTTGCACTTCCCTGCTTTGTATTCCAGCCAACGCCGACTCTGAGCGACATTTCTCAGCCTCTGCTCGCTCCTCTGACGTCACGGAGCTTCCGCTCCTCCGGAGTGAAAGCTGTGATTCCTTCCTTTCAGCAAACCTCCGGCGGTGAGTCCTGTTGATGCTATGAACGTCTGCTCTCTGCCTAACCACTATTGTACAAAGATAAGGGTTCCTGTTTACTGTTTCATATATTATCAGTACTACTGCAGTATACTGATTTCTTATTTAATGTGTACTATACCCTAATTCATGTAAGATTTATCTTTGCCTGAATAGTATGTTGTTTTCTAATAAGACATCTATATATAAAATTAATCACTCAGGTCTTTAGTTAGGTATTAAAGTTAAACCTGACTGTAACCAATTGGAGTGAGACAAACTACCATAACATATGTACTGGGGTATGATAGTGGAGAAGTAACCATTCCAAACCCTGTATACTAACTCTAACAGTGTGTGTTACACTCCAGTGTCGCTCAGCAGTGTGGGATCTTCTGCGTGTCAGAGGAGTATGTCAAGGCTGAGGATGCGTGTGTCACTTCCAAGCTATGGTAGGAGGGGCCAAATTGTCAAGGACCTATGTAAGGGTGGAATTGTAGTGGCAGATAGATTGGTCAGGGCAGGAAAAGGAGGAGATGGAAGAGAGCAGAGATTTGAGAGAGTTTGAGAGCTGTTGTTGATCTAGTTAATTAATGATTCTGTGGAATTTGGTGTGAGGGGTAGAAGGAGGGATAGTAGTAGCGAGTCGTGTGATGTTGCAAGTGAGTAGATGATGGTCAGAAAGAGGAAAAAGGGAATTTATGAAGTTTGAGAAAGTGCATCGATTGCTGAAAATCAGATCTAGTGAGTGAGTGAGTGAGTGAGTGAGTGGGAGAGTCAGTCCATTGTGACCGACTGAAAGGGTGAGTTGCTGAAGTTGTTTTTCAGAGGAGGCAGTGGGATTGTCAACAGGGATGTTGAAGTCCCCAAGAATGAGGGCAGGGGTGTCTGAGGAGAGGAAATAAGGTAGCCAGGTAGCAAAATAATCTAGATATTGAGTTGAGGAGCCAGGGGTGTGGTTTATGACTGCAACACATATAGAGAGGGAAAAGAATAAGCAAATTTTGTGGGTTTCAAGTTAGGAAAATGTGAGGGTTGTATTTTTTGAAATTTGCAACGAGAGGAAAGTAAAATATCTACACCACCTCCTTGTCATGCTGTACCTGAAGGAGAGTGACAGGTTTCTGTGAGAGTCAGAAGGTTGAGGGAGTGGAAGATAAAAAGGTCATGGATAGAAGTGAGCTTATTGCAAACAGAGCAAGAATTCCAGAGTGCACAAGTGAAGGGGTTGTTAGCTTTAGACACAAGAGGAATTTGAGTAAGGTTACCAGAGTTTTGTTTTCTGAGTCTATGGAAAGGCACACATGGGTGTGCAAGACTATGAAATTGTTGGAGACCAGGATAAGGGGAGATACCGCCAGCAGCTGTGTCCAAAAAACTTCAGATTTGTTTAACTATTTGGTCTCATTGGCAGCACTAAAAATGATTAATTAAAACTGTAGGGTATGTAACATCTTAAGAATAAATCTCTAAAAACTTCTTAGAATTTTACACAAATCTATATAAAAACCAGGCAAATGATCAGATTAATAAAGAGAAATTTTGGAAAAATCTTGAAGTTTCACAAATAGAACCTGAAAAACAAGAAGCTTTAAATAACCCAATCCAGAAAAAGGAAATAGAGGAAACAATTAAGAAATTAGCTCTTAATAAAGCAGCAGGTCCAGATAACCTGCCAAATGAATTCTATAAATTGATGTGTTCTGAAATAACTCCAATACTGATCAAGGTATTTTTTTTCCAGTTAATCCTAAACAACACCCGAATAGATTTTCAGATTCAATAATTACTTTAATTCTAAAACCAGGGAAAGATAAACATGATTTAACCTCATATAGACCCATCTCATTGTTAAATACAGATTTTAAAATATTAAAGGGAATTATAGCACATAGATTACAAAAAGTTATCCCATCACTCGTACATTCAGACCAATCTGGATTTATTAATGGTAGGTCGGCATTTTATAATATACGTAGGGTGATTAATGTAATCTCTTGTGTTTGGGCTAACAAAGAATGTTTAACTAAACAAAACTTGGATATATTGATTTTGTCATTAAATGCTGAAAAAGCATTTGAATGGGATCACTTATGTACATCATTAAATAAATTTGGGTTTTCATGTAACGTTGTAAAATGTATAAAAGCAATATATTCCTCGCCGAAATCATTACTTCTCATAAATAATCAACAATCTAAATACATTTCACTACAAAGAGGGACAAGACAGGGCTACCCACTCACACCAATACTTTTCAATCTTGCTTTAGAAACATTGATGATAAAAATTTGTGAAAATATAAATTGAATACAAATTGGTGATACTGAATCAAAGGTCGCAGCATATGCAGAAGATATGTTATTTTTTATTAAAGATTCTTCAACCCAGATACCCAAAATAACAGAAATTCTAGATTCATTCGGTGCATTCTCAGGGTATATAATCAACAAAGGACAATCTGAAATTAAGTGGTTAATTAAACTAAAAACTCTATAAATACTCACATTTTTAAAACTGCAAATAACTCTATAAAATACCTTCGAATCGAGCTCTCCCAGACACCAAATGAATGGTATAAATTAAATTATGATCCGCTATTTTTGAAGATTCTTGAGGAGATCAAGAGATGGATACACTTACCAATTTTCCTTTCAGGGAAAATAAATATGGTAAAAAGGATAATTCTTCCTAAAATATTATATTTAATCCAAAATCTACCTATAATTATTAAGAGTAAAGATATTAGTAGACTCAAAAAAGCATGCCATTAAACCTTTTATTCTGAAAAGGGAAAAAAGTAAAAATAGCTTATGCAAAGTTAGGTATCTCGAATGAATGGGGAGGGCTTGGATTACCAGATGTAGAAATATATAATTGGACAATTCTAGCAAAAATTACTTTGGCGTGGTTAACAGAAAATAATAATTTTATCAATTTAGACTTAGAGAAAAAATGTGGTTAAACCTTATGAACTAAATGCATTGATACATATAGAAAATAAAAAACTACCCTGTAAAAGCAAAAAAGATTTCAATTCTGAATATGATATGGCAAAAAATATGTAGAACACTTGAAATAGATTTTCACTTTTCAAAATATCTACCTATCAAGGACAATCCAGAAGTACTGATTACCCGTAATATTTGTGACCAATGGCAATCAAAGGAATTTTCCCATCTATATCAAATAATAGATACAGAAAGAAATATTATACAGGACTTTAATTATCTGAATAATAAATACAGCTGTACAAATAAACAGCTTTTTTTAGATTTTCAGCTTAAACACTACTGTAACAATCTAGGAAACTCTATATATGATGTTAATAAATGGGATATCATAAAACCTAGCATTAATTTATTTTCCCTCGGGAATACCTCAGGCTCAACCCTATACAAAATAGTTAATGACCATAAAAAACTCATTTTATATGTGAATCTATAAATAAATGGTTAAAATTATTACCCGAAAGTAATATCACAAATTATTTCAATGTAGCATGGAAAGAACTAGAAAAGCAGTCTTAGGGGCCTATCTATCAAGCTCCGAACAGAGCTTGACGGCCCGTGTTTCTGGCGAGTCTTCAGACTCGCCAGAAACACAAGTTATGGAGCAGCGGTCTAAAGACCGCTGCTCCATAACCCTGTCTGCCTGCTCTGATGAGGCGGACAGGAATCGCCGCAATTCAACCCGATCGATTACGATTGGGTTGATTGACACCTCCCTGCTGGTGGCCGATTGGCCGCGAGTCAGCAGGGGGCAGCGTTGCACCAGCAGCTCTTGTGAGCTGCTGGTACAATGCTGAATATGGAGAGTGTATTGCTCTCCGCATTCAGTGAGGTCTTGCAGACCTGATCCGCACTGTCGGATCAGGTCCGCAAGACCTTTCTTAAATAGGCCTCTTAATGTCAAGCTGGAGAGAATCTCAATCTAAAATATTGCATCATACATACCTGACACCATATGTAATGTCTAAATGTAAAAACTCTAAGGATAACTTTTGTAAAATATGAAGACTTGGTTCATTGTGTTTTCTCTTGCACCAAAGTCAATAGTTATTGGTCAAAGATTGCAAACTGGTTAAAAAAAAAAAAGCACAATAAAAATAAACCTATCGGATATATTTGGTAATTTAACTAAGTTCTTAAATACTGTCATATTGATAGGAAGAAACCTAATCTTTAAAGAGTGGATCTCTAAGAAGACCCCAAGCCTTCAAGTATTCTTAAGAAGTTTACACCAACAAATGATTTTAGAACAACATGATGTAAATGTACAAATAGAAAAACATGTTATTAGATTCTTTGGAAAATGGGAAACATATATAAATTCCCTAAATTTATTAGTACAACAAATGATAGTTAAACCGTTTGAGAATACATTATATATCCAAGAAGAACACCTTAGAGGGAATTGGGTATTTTAATAAATGGGATGACACTGGAGAGAGGGGGAGGAGAAGGTCTTCCTTTTCTTTTTTTTTCTAAGGTTTTTTTTTTATTATTTATTTATTTGTTTTGTTTTCTTTGTCTTAAAACTAAGAAGGGAGATGATACTCTTTGACTTATGAGAAGCTTGCGGGAGCTGCGCCTCCAGAACATATGCATAAATGTGGAGCTGCGTCTCCAAACTATGGTATATATATGTGCTTTTGTTTTCTTTATTATACATTTGTGGAGTTACACCTCCTGATTATTATTAAGCAAGCTGTTCTTTCTTTTTTATGTACTGTATCCACCTTCTTGATAATAATAAAAAGATATATATATAAAACAAAAAAAAACTGTAGGGTGTGCTAAACCAAACTTTTTGGATTTATATTTTTTAAAAAGGGAGACTGACCAACTCCCATTGGTTAAAGCACCCCACCCAGGTGTATTGGAGTTATATAAAAAGCCAATGAGTCTCATTTTATTAGGAATGATTCAGTCCTTAAAGGTAAAGTATGTAGTGTTAAGACCAGTCAACATTGGGTAACCACGTAAGTTAGTGATTTTTGCAGCATTTAAAAATGTTTTGTTTATTTGCAAGTAGATGTGAGCCAAATCCCCCTTATTTTTGTAAGGTGTGCTAAACCAAACTTTGTATATATTTATATTTACACATACATTCACATGCATGTATATAGACAAGAGGAGAAAAGGCACAAAAATATATCTCTTTGACATCTATTTATAAAATAGTTTGGGCCGAATCCTAAGCCATCCAGACCTCCCTTGGCAATAAGTGTGCCCGGGGAACTTCCAGGATCAAGACGCTCCAACTCTTGGCTACCGAGAGCTAATTTAATCATAATTAAGCCACTAGGCTTTTTAACAAAGAAGCGTGCTCACCTTAATGCTAAACAAGATGGAGCAGATTGCTTCTTCCCTTATTGATGTTTTCACACCACTGTTTGATTCCTTAACAGCAACTATGGGAGAACTTCTTATGGAAACACGAGCACTTTGTGTAACAGATCATCTCAGAGTTTATCCTATACGCCTGACAGAGCTTCAGAAGGACTTAGCACCCAGGCAGGATACGGATGGGGCTCTCCTACTACCAGACATCTTGGATTCCGACATGGCAGCGCCAAAGAAATATCTCTGCCCAACATATTCTACTTCTATATTAGCACCACCAAATTGCTATGTCTCATTGGAAGCGATAACGGATACTGAAATGTATACCTCACCCCATGGGTATCTGAAAATAGAGACTTCCTATGTATCTGCCCTGCATGCTCTGAATGAGATTGCTGCCACCAAAACATGCCACCAAAGTCGCTACACAGAAATTAATTACAGTGCAAATATAGGGAAAAAATTACACCGAATATTGCAATAATGGTAGGAGAAGCGACAGCGTGAATAACTCTCATGATGCCGTTACCTTGGACCTTCACGAAACTAGAAATTAGTCTTCCTGCATTGTCCGTATACATAAAGGAACGTTTAAAATATAATTTCACTATTTTACTTAAGCTAAATTTTTGTGTTCATTGGAGATCAATCATTTTGCAGCAGAAACAGCTTAAATGTCATGTTGTCATTCTGATTATATTAGATTACAACCTTACTTGTGAGTTGCCAATATCTTGCAATCTGTTACTCTCAGAAGTATCCCTTTACCGTTTAGTATACTGTGGTATTTAAATAACTTTACGTTTTGGTTGATTCTAAGACAGTTTCCATGTCATTACTTATTATATGCTCTTTGGATGTGGCATGACACGTTACTTCTCTTGGTCTATTGTTTTGTATACCGTTTATAGGGACAGTCAACACCAGAATTTTTGTTGTTTTAAAAGATAGATAATCCATTTATTACCCATTCCCCAGTCTTGCATAACCAACACAGTTATATTAAAGGGACATAATACTCATATGCTAAATCACTTGAAACTGATGCAGTATAACTGTAAAAAGCTGACAGGAAAATATCACCTGAGCATCTCTATGTAAAAAAGGAAGATATTTTACCTCAAAATCTCCTCAGCTCAGAAGAGTAAGTTCTGTGTAAAAAGTTATACTTCAGCTGCTCCCGGCTGCAGGTAAAAATATAAAAAAAAATGAAGAAATGAACAGCAGCCAATCAGCATCAGCAGTGCTGAGGTCATGAACTCTTACTGTGATCTCATGAGATTTGATTTAACTCTCATGAGATTTCATAGTAAGCTTCCTTTACCTGATTGGTAAAATAATATGAGAGTTCACAGGACTCATCATTTCAGCTGTCCCGGGACAGGCACACTAAAATGCTGCTTAGAAATCCTTTACAATGGGAGGTGGCTACTGATGAACTATCAGTAAAATATCTTTCTTTTTTACATAGAGATGTTCAGGTGATATTTTCTAGTCAGCTTTTTACAGCTATGCTGCATCACTTTCAAGTGTTTAAACATTTGGGTAATATGGCCGTTTAATACACTTTTTACCTCTGTGATTACCTTGTATCTAAGCATCTTCTGACAGCCCCCTGATCACATGACTTTTTATGTATTATCTATTGACTTTCATTTTAGCCAATTAGTGCAGTGTCTGCCACCAGTCACGTGCGTGATCACAATGTTATCTATATGGCTTACATGAACTAGCTCTCTCCTGTTGTGGAAAACAAATAAAAAAGCATGGGATAAGAGGCGGCCTTCAAGGGCTTAGAAATTATAATATGAGCCTTCCTAGGTTTAGCTTTCAACTAAGAATACCAAGAGAACAAAGCAAAATTGGTGATAAAAGTAAATTGGAAAGTTGTTTAAAATTACATGCCCTATTTGAAACATTAAAGTTTTTTTTTTGGACCTGTCTGTCCCTTTAATTATTCATGCCCCATCCTATTCTATCTAGACTTTATCCTGGGTGTGCATTCGTGGGCAGTTGATGCTACTCATTTACAAAGGCTTCAGTTAATAGGCTTGGGTTTGTTATTGATTCCGCTAATGTAATTTTTTAGCCCTGCTACTCAATATTAACTTATGCCTGACTATTTACTAGATTCTTATGGATGCCTGAATCTCTAAACATTCAGCAATACAGGATCTGTCTGAATTTTACAAGACATTTATGCAAGATTGGTAGTACTTTAAAATGCCTCAACTTGCTAAATTTGTGCGTTACTATTTAGTTTATCATTTTGATGCTCATCTGGACTCTACTGACAAAGCCCAGTTTCATGAAACACCTGCAGCTCTCTTATTCTCACAGTACAGTACAGACACTAGTTGAGTTCATCATAGAGCTGCACTTCCTTCAAACTGAATGCAATGGTTTA
Source organism: Bombina bombina (assembly GCF_027579735.1). Taxonomy (NCBI): domain Eukaryota; kingdom Metazoa; phylum Chordata; class Amphibia; order Anura; family Bombinatoridae; genus Bombina; species Bombina bombina. Next base: position 555,522,734 of record NC_069499.1, on the reverse strand, counting down.
CTTCTCTACCCTGCTGTTATATGTTAAATGTCTGTTGATCAACTTCCTTAAAGGGCCACTAAACCCAAAATCTTTCTTTCATGATTCAGATAGAGAATAGAAATTTAAACAACATTACAATTTACTTCCATTATTTATTTTGCTTCATTTTTTAAATATCCTTAGTTGAAGAAAAAGCAATGCACATGGTGAGCCAATCACACGATGCTTCTATGTGCAGCAACCAATCAGCAGCTAGTGAGCATATCTAGATATGTTTTTCATCAAAGAATATCAAGAGAATAAAACAAATTAGATAATATAAGTAAATTAGAAAGATGTTTAAAATTGCATTCTCTTTCTAAATCATAAAAGAAAAAATGTGGGTGGCATGTCCCTTTAACCATATCATTGTTGCCTGTTAAATCAGCTAAAAAGCTGCAAGCCTAGATATAATCACTATAATGACAATTTTGGTTAATCGTCTTAATATTTTGATTAATGTTTTGCGTTTATTTTATTTTATTTTGTTATTATTATAAAACTAAGAAGCACAGGTTCAGCATAAGATGGTGCTTGATTAGCTTTGCTATACCTCTGAATGCAAAGATTTATTTGATATAGTCCCAATGTTATGTACGTAACCCTGTACAGCCCACACATACTATTTTTGTACTGTGAGTAGAAACTGCCATATTTTTTTGTATCAAACTTTAACTGTACCACCACTGATAGTGAACTGATGTTTAAGCCCCTATTTAAGAAAGTCTGGCGGACCTGATCCAACAGTGCGGATCAGGTCCGCCAGACCTCGCTGAATACGGCGAGCAAAATGCTTGCCATATTCAGCATTGCACCAGCAGCTCTCAAGAGCTGCTGGTGCAATGCCGCCCCCTGCAGACTCGCAGCCAATGGGCCGCCAGCAGGGGGTGTCAATCAACAAGATCGTACTCTATTGGGTTGATTTCCGGCGATGTCTGTCCGCCTGCTCAGAGCAGGCGGACAGGTTATGGAGCAGCGTTATGTCACCAGAAACACGGGGCATCAAGCTCCATTTGGAGCTTGATAGATAGGCCCCTTTAGTATCTAGCACTTATTTCAGACCATGAATTGTCATATTGTTGTAGCTCTACTCTGTACGTGCATACATATATTTACTTTTTATATATATATATATATATATATATATATATATATATATATATATCTTTTCCTATATTTTATGAGTCAAGTTTCACTTCAACAAGTTTTAAATTGAATACAAGATGTATCTGAATGAGGTTATTTTAGCAGCTTTTACCAGGTATAGTCACAAGTTCTCCTGAGATAGAGCTTGTGTGTTGTCTTCACGCCATTGGAGTCTGTATATTGTCTTCTATTTTTCACACAGATGCTCATGAAAAGAATAAATGCAAAAAAAGCAGAAAGGAGCAACATAGTAAAATAGGAATTTAATTGCCAAATGACACTGCACACAGTAGATAAAGATTCACTTCATGTGACCTTAAGCAAATATAATGTATGATAAAGAAACAGATAAAACTCCCTGGTGTCTGTAGCAGTTTGTTCTATTCGTTGGAATGCTATCACTTACTGTGAGCAATAGTAATAGTCTCGGAATGTAGTTCATTAATTAGAGCACAGATTTATATTCTGTGGAGAAAGTACTGAATGTTATCCCATAGAACAGAAATATTCAAATCTCAAGTTATGAACTAGATTCTGAGACATTTTACTGTTGCTAACAGATAGAGATAGCATTTCAAGGATTAGAAATGCCTTAGCAGTGAAAGAGTTATTTGCTGCATTCTTATACCTGATAGAAAGCTAGATGGAGCACTAAATATGCGTTCATATTGCTTGGAAGCATTGCGCTCACGAGAGCGCACTTCCTTAGGCTCCTATGGGAGCCTGGTTCTGATACCGTTCTGAAGCGGGTAGTGCAGCAATGGCAGCATGTTTAAATACACAGTATATGCATATGATTATATACATACAGGGAGTGCAGAATTATTAGGCAAGTTGTATTTTTGAGGATTCATTTTATTATTGAACAACAACCATGTTCTCAATGAACCCAAAAACTCATTAATATCAAAGCTGAATAGTTTTGGAAGTAGTTTTTAGTTTGTTTTTAGTTATAGCTATTTTAGGGGGATATCTGTGTGTGCAGGTGAATATTACTGTGCATAATTATTAGGCAACTTAACAAAAAACAAATATATACCCATTTCAATTATTTATTTTTACCAGTGAAACCAATATAACATCTCAACATTTACAAATATACATTTCTGACATTCAAAAACAAAACAAAAACAAATCAGTGACCAATATAGCCACCTTCCTTTGCAAGGACACTCAAAAGCCTGCCATCCATGGATTCTGTCAGTGTTTTGATCTGTTCACCATCAACATTGCGTGCAGCAGCAACCACAGCCTCCCAGACACTGTTCAGAGAGGTGTACTGTTTTCCCTCCTTGTAAATCTCACATTTGATGATGGACCACAGGTTCTCAATGGGGTTCAGATCAGGTGAACAAGGAGGCCATGTCATTAGATTTTCTTCTTTTATACCCTTTCTTGCCAGCCATGCTGTGGAGTACTTGGATGCATGTGATGGAGCATTGTCCTGCATGAAAATCATGTTTTTCTTGAAGGATGCAGACTTCTTCCTGTACCACTGCTTGAAGAAGGTGTTTTCCAGAAACTGGCAGTAGGACTGGGAGTTGAGCTTGACTCCATCCTCAACCCGAAAAGGCCCCACAAGCTCATCTTTGATGATACCAGCCCAAACCAGTACTCCACCTTGCTGGCGTCTGAGTCGGACTGGAGCTCTCTGCCCTTTACGAATCCAGCCACGGGCCCATCTATCTGGCCCATCAAGACTCACTCTCATTTCATCAGTCCATAAAACCTTAGAAAAATCAGTCTTGAGATATTTCTTGGCCCAGTCTTGACGTTTCAGCTTGTGTGTCTTGTTCAGTGGTGGTCGTCTTTCAGCCTTTCTTACCTTGGCCATGTCTCTGAGTATTGCACACCTTGTGCTTTTGGGCACTCCAGTGATGTTGCAGCTCTGAAATATGGCCAAACTGGTGGCAAGTGGCATCTTGGCAGCTGCACGCTTGACTTTTCTCAGTTCATGGGCAGTTATTTTGTGCCTTGGTTTTTCCACACGCTTCTTGCGACCCTGTTGACTATTTTGAATGAAACGCTTGATTGTTCGATGATCACGCTTCAGAAGCTTTGCAATTTTAAGAGTGCTGCATCCCTCTGCAAGATATCTCACTATTTTTGACTTTTCTGAGCCTGTCAAGTCCTTCTTTTGACCCATTTTGCCAAAGGAAAGGAAGTTGCCTAATAATTATGCACACTTGATATAGCGGTGTTGATGTCATTAGACCACACCCCTTCTCATTACAGAGATGCACATCACCTAATATGCTTAATTGGTAGTAGGCTTTCGAGCCTATACAGCTTGGAGTAAGACAACATGCATAAAGAGGATGATGTGGTCAAAATACTCATTTGCCTAATAATTCTGCACTCCCTGTATATATGTATATGTTAATATGTGTACAGTATATAAGCATATACATATATATTTACAGGAAACACACAGTTCCCATACACCGCTATGTTAAGGCACTTTTCAGTGCCGTTTTTTTTCTAACACCCCACTCCCACCAATTTAACCCAAAAATACTGCCTAGTGCAGTAATTTCATTAAAAAAATACCTGACACAGTATTTGGAGGCCATTTGGGGCAGATTTATAACATAAAACAGAGATCTGATCTCTGATTAATTTTATAAGCGCTAATCCCACAGAAAGTATGTGTCACAGGGGCTGATGAGCATACTTTCTGGGGGGGTGAAACATGTGTTGGCACTTATGTGTTTATAACATTGGAGCAAGTCGACTGTTTCCAGTGTCCTTGAATGTGAGAATCGTTACTTATACGGTTAACCAGCAAAGGTTTTTACCGCTTGTCATACAAGATTGCCTGCTTGTTTGTGGGATGTGGAGTGGCAGAGTGAGTTATACCGGTTACTTTGAAAAGTTAGTACATCTTTGGTAAAATATGTGACACTTGACACAGTTTTTATGTGGTATGGATCCGCAGTGAAGTGAGCAACATCAGCTACTTCAGAAAGATGCTGGTACATCTCTGTTAAGACCCGTGACACTGAATGTAGTATTGTGCAATATGGATCTGCAGTCAAGTTAACAGCTCAAGTTACTTTCAGAAGAGGGTACATCTTTGGTAAGATTTGTTTCATTTCATACAAAGCCGGAGCCTTAACGCTGATGCATCAGCTGGTACACTGTTTGCCCAATTAGGAATGTCCCTTGATATCTGTGGCAGAGTAGCCACTCCTCCTCTGATACATCACATTGGTGTATTCATGCCCAGAGAGGGTGGGAGAGGACAAGTTTTTGTATGAATGTCATAACATCAGATACAAGATTAAGATAAGTGCAAATTTACCTCTTGATGTACTTTGCCTATGACCTGAAGTGCAGTTTTATCTGCGATCGATCTTTATATTGGAAAGAGACTGCTTGTAAAGTACATAGTGTGTTTATTTACGGAACTTAAGTGCAGTTGAATCATTCTATACTCACTATGCTTGTCTACGTTTCACATACATTACGTTTACCTGTTTGACCTAAAGTTGGTTTATAAATTGCTAACTGGTATATATTCAATATGGTTTATGTATCAGCACAGATACAGATCTCTGTTGGTATTTCTTACTGTATTTAGTAATATATACTGTACATTACGATGTCTCACTATATGTATATATTCTGTGTTGTAATATGTCTTCACTTCAATCAATGCTGTAGAGCTTAATTGGGTGAACACCATTTGATATTTTGAAAGTTAATTAAACTGATGTATAAGCCTATCTTGTGTGGTGTTTTCTTTCCCTTCTATGCTAAAATTGCTCAAAATAATACAATTACATTTTCACACAATTTAGAAAGGAATAACCCTGAAGGAAAGAATTGCAGAAAGGGTTAAATGACCCCACTAGGAAGCAGGGCATGGGGTGAATTAGAGGGCAAGGGGCTGAGCTAGGAGGGGGGTTTAAGAGGCTACAACAGGAAGTAGGAACAGTCACTTTTACTGGAGCAGCACGGTGGGAGCATCTTGTCCTGCTTACCTGCAATGGAGGCCTTGTTAGCTGAGCTGGTGGAGATGGCCAGGCGCAGAGGGGTCAGCTGGATCCAGGAGCGGTTGCTGACGGCTGGAGAGGCAGCCATTAGTCCAGAGGAGGCGAGACCCATTTCTGGGGAAGCAGCAGGCAGGAGGAGTGAACGGCTGACCAGGAGGTCTAGGCCGCCAGAGCGCCTAAGTCCGGAGCTGAGCACCGCTAGGCATAGGAGAGCGAGTGCCGGGCCTAGCGGTGGGGCATCTGAGGGAGAGCGGCAGGAGGTGGGAGCACTAACTATGGCCAGGCCCAGGACAGGGCTGAGGCCTAGAGCGGGAGCGGCCGATGACGTCACGGACCGGCGTCAGCAGCAGGGGCCTAGCGCAGCGAGAGGCAGGCGGCGGAGTTGTCGGTCAGGAACAAGGAGAGCCACAGCAGGTACCGGGGGTGGACAAGGGGACTGCCAGTTTGGGTGAGGTGGAGGCGGATGCCGGGCGGGATGGGTGTGGAGCCGGGTGGGTAAGTGGAGTTTGTCCGGAAGGCGGGTGGGGGGGGGTGGTGACTGAGGAGATGGATGGCTCAGCAGAGTAGCGGGTAGCGGGAGGGGTTGTTGGGCCCAGGCATGGATGTGGTAGGGGGTAAGGAGGTAGTGGTGGTCGGAAGGGGGGGTTGCTGAGTGAGGGGAAACTTGGTTCCTGCTTACGCGGAGAGCGGCAGGAGTAGTTATGAGGGGCTATTTGGTAGCGGTTAGTTGCGGGGGCGAGTGTGGTTAGCGGGCCACAATACGCTAAAGCGTGGAAGGGATGTCTGCTGAGGTAGCTTGGGGGCTGTGCGGAAGAAAAAGGGGGAGATGGCCCTACAAAAGGGGTTGGTTTGTGCAGTTTGTGGTCAGGGGCCAGGAGGTAGTGGGGTTAAGGGGGTTGCAGCCTTCAAGAAGTTTAGGGGTCGGGGGAGGTTATAAGGGGGGGAGCTACATGAGTTAGAAGTGAATATATAAGGGGAGCACATTTAAAAAAAAAAAAAAAAAAAAGGGAGTGAAAAGGGGGCATATACGGAAGCAGCAGAGGTCCCCTGGGGGGCTCAAGGGCTGGTGGGGCTGGCAGGGTAGCATAAGGTCAAGTGGGGGGTCTGGTGGGGTGGAAACTGGGGGGTGGGGGGGCGCTGTTAAGGGGTGCGCAGGGAGGGGGATAGATTGGGAGGGGGGCCAGCTGGGTTTACCAGGGGGGATAAGGGAAGGGGAAGCAGGGGGGGATATGGGTGCAGTTTTTGACTTGTCATGTTGTTGTTACAGAGGGAAGGGTCAGTACGGCCGAGGGAGAGGCGGCTGGCGAAGCCAGGGATGAGGGCTTGGCAGAACAACCGGAGCTGTGGACGGAGCCACCACTAGTACTGAATGCTAGCGGTGACTTCAGTGGGGAAGAAGATCCATTGGAAGGGACATCGTCAGGAGCAGTGACGGCTGGCCAGGTAGGAGATATGACTACTTTGGCGCAGCTTTTGAGATTGTTGTCCCCACAAAGGGGAGGGGAGGGAGGGATGGGGGAAGGGAGTGTGAGGGAGGAGAGGAGGGCTAATGGGCAGAGGGTGAGGGATGTGACTGGCTCTTCTTCCTCACAGGCTGCAAGATCTGGACCAGGTACGGGGAGGGAGAGTACTCCCCATAGGAGGCGTGATTCGTCTAGAGGACGCAGGAGGTCTAGGTCACCATTGAGCAGAAGGAGTGGAGGTTTGGATGGGCTGTCGCCAACATGGGCCAGAGTGGACAGGTCCAGGGACAGGAACAGACACGGCAGAGGTAAATCTCCTGCCAGGAGAGGGCCGGCGAGGCGCCTTCTGGAAGCAGACAGAGGGGATACGGCTAGGAGGCCTGAGGGCCCCAGCCAGGAAAGGAGTGCGAGGATGGCAGCAGGAGGTGCAGACGAGGGATGGAGAGAAGGACCGGCAACAGCAGGGCAGTCGGCAGGTGAGGCAACTGGTCTGCTTCCTAGGGTGGATGATGATTTGACTGGAGAGAGAGCGGTGTTGTTAGCGTGGTTGAGAAGTATGATTGCAACCTTGGAGAAGGCCAGAGGGTCGGGAGGATCGCCAGCGGCGGCATGGGTGCAGCCAGGAGGTGAAGGGCAAGCGGTAGCCCCACCACCGGGTGGTACTGTGGCTGGGGGAAGTGTGGGGGCTAGCAGCGGAGGGGAGACATTGAAGGTCCCAGAGGATGCATTAAGGAGGCTGTGTCTATGCTCGATAGGGCCATTGGGTATCCATCTGCCCGTTGAGACGAAGGAGAAGATCTGGAAGAGGGAATTTTTGGAGATACTTTCGGTGCTTCCTCTGGACAACGTGCTGGAGGTGAAGGAGGACGAGAAGGAGAAAGGGAAGAAGGAGGAAGAGGAGAGGAAGATGCGTTGGAGAAAGTTACCTAAAACGTTTGGGAATTCGTCAAGAGCATTCTGCATTTTGGCGAGTGTGGTGAGTGAGAAATTTCCAGAGCAGGGGTCGTCTTTGTTTTGCTACTACGATGAAATTGCCAGCGCGTATAGGATGTATGGTGGGATGGCGTGGTGGCGTTATGATGAGAGGTTTCGGCAGCGGATGGCGGTGCGGCCAGAGATGCGGTGGGATGACAGGGACATGGGCATCTGGCTCGAGATCATGACACCCCTGTGAGGGAGTCAGTCCTTTCGGGCAGGGGGTCAGGGAACAAGCAGCGGGGAACTAGTGGGAGCACATCCACGGCCATCCGAAAAGGCCTGTGCTTTCAGTTTAACAAGGGGCAGTGCAGGTTCGGGGCATCCTGTAAATATAAGCATGAATGCTCAGGGTGTGGAGGGATCCATTCATTTCCAAAATGCTTCAAGAAGGCCCGGCAGGGGCTTAAGCCAGGAGAAGTGGGTAATGCGAGCGGTGACCCCGGTGAGGGTAGAAAGGATGGTTCCGTGGCTAAGGGATTACGCCAGTAAGAGAGGGCATGCGGGGGATGCTGAGTTATTGTTGACGGGTTTCAGTTCAGGTTTTGTTATTCCGTTTAAGGAGCAGGAAAGTGGGGTTTTTGGGGGTAACTTGAAATCGGCCAGGGAGTTTCCAGCGGTGGTTAGGGAGAAGCTGCGGAAAGAGGTGGCTTTGGGGAAGATGGCGGGAACATTTGAGGGCCCGCCATTAACAGGTTTGCGGATTTCTCCGCTTGGGGTGGTCCCTAAAAAAGGGGCAGGGCAGTTCCGGATGATCCATCATCTCTCGCACCCGGCAGGGTTATCAGTTAATGACGGGATTGATCCGGAACTGGTGTCGGTGAACTATGCTTTGTTTGATAAGGCGGTGGGGTTGGTAAGAGTGGTAGGCCCTGGGGCTTTGTTAGCCAAGGTGGACGTGGAGTCAGCTTTTCGGTTGTTGCCGGTACACCCAAGGTGTCACCATTTGTTGGGTTGCTACTGCGAGGGCTCGTTTTTCGTGGATCTGTGCCTGCCAATGGGTTGCTCCATCTCTTGCTCATACTTCGAGAAGTTCAGTACATTTGTGGAATGGGTGGTGAAACAACAGTCGGGGAAGTCATCAGTAGTTCACTACTTAGATGACTTTTTGTTTGTTGGTGCAGCGGGTTCGGGTGTATGCGAGCAGTTGATGGAGGCATTCGGGGAGGTGACAAGGGAATTTGGTATCCCGGTGGTGGCAGATAAGTCAGAGGGTCCGGTGACGTCATTGAGCTTTCTGGGTATTCAGCTGGATACCATTCGAATGGAGGACAAGCTGTGGGACCTGAAAGAGGTGGTGGGGAAGGTGTTAGCCTCTAAGAAGGTTACACTGCGGCAGCTGCAGTCGTTGTTGGGGAAGCTCAATTTTGCTTGTCAGGTTATTCCGATAGGGAGAGTATTCTGCCGGCGGCTTTCTTTGGCAACGGCTGGGGTATCAGAGCCAAGGCATCACATCAGGGTGACTCAGGAGATGAAGGAGGATCTGAGGGTGTGGTTAACTTTTTTGGAAGAGTTCAATGGGAGATTGATGATACAGGAGCAGGGGCATTCGGGGGACAGCCTGTGTTTGTTCACGGATTCATCAGGGGCCCATGTTTTCGGGGCTTATCTTCAGGGTAAGTGGTGCGTGGAGGCGTGGCCGGCCAGTTGGGGGGAGGTGGTGTGGTAAGTGGTGCGCGGGTGTGGCCACACATTTTGTGGGACAAGAAGGTCAGCTTTCATTCAGACAATCTGGGGGTGGTCATGGCTATTAATCGGCTGACAGCCAATTTGCCACCAGTGGTGAAGTTATTGAGAGTGTTTGTGCTGGAATGCTTGAGAAGCAATGTCTGCTTCAGGGCAGTCCACGTACCTGGCAGGTTGAATGTTATCGCTGACTCTTTGTCCCGTTTTCAGTGGGAGCGATTCCGGACGGTGGCGCCAGAGGCAGAGGAGGAAGGGGTTGTTTGCCCGAGGGACCTGTGGAGCTTGGGTGGTCTGGAATAATCAGCATGGTTCAGGGAGCATTGGTTCCGACCACATGGAAGGCTTACGCCCGAGTGTGGAAGCAGTGGTATGATTGGGAAGGAGGCGTTCTTTGGTCAGGGGACAAGGGGAACCGATTGGGGGCTTTGTTATCTTGGGTAAAAAGGTGGGGAGAAGAGAAACTGTCGCCATCAGAGATAAGGAAAAGGGTGGCGGTGTTAGCCTTCTTGTTTCAGTTGTTGGGGTGGGAGGATTTGACAAAGGTGTTTGTGGTAAGAATGGCAATCAGGGGCCTTTGCAGGGGAAAAGACCGGAAGGATATTAGGAGGCCAGTGACGTTTGCAATGTTGGAGAAAGTGACGGGTTGTTTTGGGGGGTTTGTGTTTTTCAAAATTCGAAGAGGTACTGTTCAGGGCAGCATTTGTGTTAGCATTTTTTGGGGCATTCAGAGTGTCGGAGCTGGTAGGGAAGAACAGGAGGGATACAAGGGGTATTAGTGTGGAGGAAGTGGTGGTGAAGGATGGTATGGTGGAGGTGTGGTTGAGAAGATCCAAGACGGATCAGGTGGGGAAAGGTTGCTGGATAAGATTGCGCGAGGTGGGGGGGGTGTGTTGCCTGGTGGCTGTGGTTCGTTCCTTCCTCAGTCTCCGCCTGGTTGGGGGTGGCCCCCTTTTAATCAATGAAGATGGTTCGGTCTTATCCCGGTACCAGTTTATCTCGGTATTTAGGAAGGCGTTGGCAGTGTTGGGCATGGATGGGAAGGTGTTCGGGACCCATTCATTTAGAGGTTGGGGCTGGATGTCTCGGTGATTAAAGGGATTGGGAGATGGAAGTCTGACAGGTATCGGGGGTACGTGAGGCTGGGGATGGTGGAATAATTGGGGAGGGGGCAGCTGATACAGCTTTGTTTCTCTTGCAGGTCCGGTGAGGTGCTGGGTGATCGGGCACTCTTATGTTTATTGGGCCAGGAAAGCCGCTGCGGTGAAGGGAGACGGCAGTCAACTAGGAATGCCTAGAGAAAGAATTGTGCTAAAATGGTTTGGAATTAGGGGCATGACGTGGGGTCAATTGGTGGGAAAGGTGGTGGAGTATGCCAGGCTGTTTTCGCCTCCTCAGATTTTGGTAGTCCATTTAGGGGGGAACGATTTGGGTTTTATGTCCCAGAAGGAATTGGTGGACGAGATGAAGTGGGGGTTGGAGAGGTTGCAGCAGCTTTTTCCTGGTTTGATCATAGTGTGGTCAGAAATTGAAAGCTGGGTGGTGTGGAGGTCTGCATGGGATTTGGGGAGGTTGGAGGCTTCCAGAAGGAAGATTAACAGAATGATCGCTGGTTTTGTCAGGAGGATTGGGGGTGTGGGCTTGAGGCACGTGGAGTTTGAGGGTGAGTCGGGTAGGTGCTTTTATTTAAAGGATGGGGTACACCTGAATGAGGTGGGTTTGTACCTTTTCAATTTCACTCTAAAGGAGGGGATAGAAAAGGCCTTGGCTCTGGGTGGCGGCTCCCACCCGGGGGGTGAGTTGTGGCGGGGTGCTTGCTCTGGTTGGTAGAGGCTTATGCCTGGAATGAGGTAGAGTGAACTTCCTGTTTGAGCAGCAGGGGGTTGGTTTAATGGTGGTAGCCCCTCCCCTGAGGTGGGCGGGGCTTGTGGAATACATTTAGGGGGCAAGCACTGTGATTGGTTAAGAAGTTTATGTTATTTATGTTATTTATGTTTTGGTTATGTATTAATAAATGAGCTGCGGCCTTTTCAATCCCATACAAGGTGTGAAGTGTGTTTTGTTTTGGGGAATGGGGTAAATGACAAACTTGACGATGTGGGGTCAAGGAATAACCCTGAAGGAAAGAATTGCAGAAAGGGTTAAATGACCGCACTAGGAAGCAGGGCATGGGGTGAATTAGAGGGCAAGGGGCTGAGCTAGGAGGGGGGTTTAAGAGGCTACAACAGGAAGTAGGAACAGTCACTTTTACTGGAGCAGCACGGTGGGAGCATCTCCCGCCCTCCCTCCCTAAATTTGGGCTTTTCTTTCCAGGTCTCAAGAAGTTACAATTTTAAAGGGCTGCAGCTTGATTAGCAGATCTGTTGCAATGTAGTGTTTCATTTCTGATGCATATATAAAATTGTGTAAATCTTCCTTTAACAGTTAAGTAATTTGGCCAAACAGAAGAAAAATAAATTCAGAAAAAAAATCTGCAATATTACGTAACATCACAAACATAAAATTATGTAATTAAAAATAAATTACTTAAAATGATTTAAACCTGTGGTATTACTCTTAATAAGCATACCATTTAACCACTAAGGGCTCGTTTCCATTGAGCCAGTAAAAGTGGAGTTGTAACCTACCGAAGCGGCTGACAGCTAAAAGTGGTTTACAACTCCATTTATGCACAAGGTTTCCATTGAAATATTTTGTGCATTGTGTGCAGTTGCTCTTTTCATGTATTTGTAAGTTAATGTTGCGTTAACGCTTTTATCCAACATTCCGACATCACTTTTGAAAATACCGCCATAACAAGTATGTTGCTATGGTAACCCGACCTTACATTATAATATTTATATTTAACATCTGCACCCCTTAATTGTGATCACCTCTAGAGAGAAAAAAAACAAAGATACATTGAATTCATTAAAAAATAAAATGAAATGAAAAAAAAATTATTTAATGAAAAAAAAATGTATTATTTTTTAATATATATTGATATATGTCATATATAGTGCTGTTCTAGGCATATGCCTAGTTGGAATTATGGAGATATTTTCTTGAATATAATTTTATATGTAAATGCATAATTGATATTTAAATAGAAACAAAACTCCAACTGTGTATAGGACAATTCCTAAGGCCTAGATTTGGAGTTTGGCGTTAGCCGTGAAAACCAGCATTAGAGGCTCCTAACGCTGGTTTTAGGCTAACTCTGGTATTTGGAGTCACTCAAAAAAGGGTCTAACGCTCACTTTTCAGCCGCGACTTTTCCATACCGCAGATCCCCTTACGTAAATTGCGTATCCTATCTTTTCAATGGGATTTTTCTAACTCCGGTATTTAAAGTCGTGGCTGAAGTGAGCGTTAGAACTCTAACGACAAAACTCCAGCCGCAGGAAAAAAGCCAGTAGTTAAGAGCTTTCTGGGCTAACGCCGGTTCATAAAGCTCTTAATTACTGTACTCTAAAGTACACTAACACCCATAAACTACCTATGTACCCCTAAACCGAGGTCCCCCCACATCGCCGACACTCGATTACCTTTTTTTAACCCCTAATCTGCCGACCGCCAACTACGTTATCCTTATGTACCCCTAATCTGCTGCCCCTAACACCGCCGTCCCCTATATTATATTTAGTAACCCCTAACCTGCCCCCCACAAAGTCGCCGCCAGCTACCTACACTTATTAACCCCTAATCTGCCGACCGGACCGCACCGCTATTATAATAAAGTTATTAACCCCTAATCCGCCTCACTAACCCTATAATAAATAGTATTAACCCCTAATCTGCCCTCCCTAACATCGCCGACACCTAACTTCAATTATTAACCCCTAATCTGCCGACCGGAGCTCACCGCTATTCTAATAAATGTATTAACCCCTAAAGCTAAGTCTAACCCTAACACTAACACCCCCCTAAGTTAAATATAATTTACATCTAACGAAATTAATTAACTCTTATTAAATAAATTATTCCTATTTAAAGCTAAATACTTACCTGTAAAATAAATCCTAATATAGCTACAATTATAAATTATAATTACATTGTAGCTATTTTAGGATTAATATTTATTTTACAGGCAACTTTGTAATTATTTTAACCAGGTACAATAGCTATTAAATAGTTAAGAACTATTTAATAGTTACCTAGTTAAAATAATTACAAAATTACCTGTAAAATAAATCCTAACCTAAGTTACAATTAAACCTAACACTATACTATCATTAAATTAATTAAATAAAATACCTACAATTACCTACAATTAAACCTAACACTACACTATCAATAAATTAATTAAATACAATACCTACAATTACCTACAATTAAACCTAACACTACACTATCAATACATTAATTAAATACAAAACCTACAAATAACTACAATGAAATAAACTAACTAAAGTACAAAAAATAAAAAAGAACTAAGTTACAAAAAATAAAAAAATATCTACAAACATAAGAAAAATATTACAACAATTTTAAACTAATTACACCTACTCTAAGCCCCCTAATAAAACAACAAAGCCCCCCAAAATAAAAAATGCCCTACCCTATTCTAAATTACTAAAGTTAAAAGCTCTTTTACCTTACCAGCCCTGAACAGGGCCCTTTGCGGGGCATGCCCCAAGAAGTTCAGCTCTTTTGCCTGTAAAAAAACATACAATACCCCCCCCCCAACATTACAACCCACCACCCACATACCCCTAATCTAACCCAAACCCCCCTTAAATAAACCTAACACTAAGCCCCTGAAGATCTTCCTACCTTGTCTTCACCATACCAGGTTCACCGATCGGTCCTGAAGAGCTCCTCCGATGTCCTGATCCAAGCCCAAGCGGGGGGCTGAAGATGTCCATGATCCGGTAGAAGTCTTCATCCAAGCGGGGTAGAAGAGGTCTTCCATCCGATTGAAGTCTTCATCCAGGCGGCATCTTCTATCGACATCCATCTGGAACGGAGCGGCAGCATCCTGAAGACCTCCGACGCGGAACATCCATCCTGGCCGACGACTGAACGACGAATGACGTTTCCTTTAAATTATGTCATCCAGGATGGCGTCCCTCGAATTCCGATTGGCTGATAGGATTCTATCAGCCAATCGGAATTAAGGTAGGAATATTCTGATTGGCTGATGGAATCAGCCAATCAGATTTAGCTCGCATTCTATTGGCTGATCGGAACAGCCAATAGAATGCAAGCTCAATCTGATTGGCTTATTGGATCAGCCAATCGGATTGAACTTGATTCTGATTGGCTGATTCCATCAGCCAATCAGAATATTCCTACCTTAATTCCGATTGGCTGATAGAATCCTATCAGCCAATCGGAATTCGAGGGACGCCATCTTGGATGACGTAATTTAAAGGAACCATCATTCGTCGTTCAGTCATCGGCCAGGATGGATGTTCCGTGTCGGAGGTCTTCAGGATGCCGCCGCTCCGTTCCAGATGGATGTCGATAGAAGATGCCGCCTGGATGAAGACTTCAATCGGATGGAAGACCTCTTCTGTCCCGCTTGGATGAAGACTTCTACCGGATCATGGACATCTTCAGCCCCCTGCTTGGGCTTGGATCAGGACATCGGAGGAGCTCTTCAGGACCGATCGGTGAACCTGGTATGGTGAAGATAAGGTAGGAAGATCTTCAGGGGCTTAGTGTTAGGTTTATTTAAGGGGGGTTTGGGTTAGATTAGGGGTATGTGGGTGGTGGGTTGTAATGTTGGGGGGGGGGTATTGTATGTTTTTTTTACAGGCAAAAGAGCTGAACTTCTTGGGGCATGCCCCGCAAAGGGCCCTGTTCAGGGCTGGTAAGGTAAAAGAGCTTTTAACTTTAGTAATTTAGAATAGGGTAGGGCATTTTTTATTTTGGGGGTCTTTGTTATTTTATTAGGGGGCTTAGAGTAGGTGTAATTAGTTTAAAATTGTTGTAATATTTTTCTTATGTTTGTAGATATTTTTTTATTTTTTGTAACTTAGTTCTTTTTTATTTTTTGTACTTTAGTTAGTTTATTTCATTGTAGTTATTTGTAGATATTGTATTTAATTAATGTATTGATAGTGTAGTGTTAGGTTTAATTGTAGGTAATTGTAGGTATTTTATTTAATTAATTTAATGATAGTATAGTGTTAGGTTTAATTGTAACTTAGGTTAGGATTTATTTTACAGGTCATTTTGTAATTATTTTAACTATTTTAGCTATTAAATAGTTCTTAACTATTTAATAGCTATTGTACCTGGTTAAAATAATTACAAAGTTGCCTGTAAAATAAATATTAATCCTAAAATAGCTACAATGTAATTATAATTTATATTGTAGCTATATTAGGATTTATTTTACAGGTAAGTATTTAGCTTTAAATAGGAATAATTTATTTAATAAGAGTTAATTAATTTTGTTAGATGTAAATTATATTTAACTTAGGGGGGTGTTAGTGTTAGGGTTAGACTTAGCTTTAGGGGTTAATACATTTATTAGAATAGCGGTGAGCTCCGGTCGGCAGATTAGGGGTTAATAATTGAAGTTAGGTGTCGGCGATGTTAGGGAGGGCAGATTAGTGGTTAATACTATTGATTATAGGGTTAGTGAGGCAGATTAGGGGTTAATAACTTTATTATAGTAGCGCTCAGGTCCGCTCGGCAGATTAGGGGTTAATAAGTGTAGGCAGGTGGAGGCGACGTTGTGGGGGGCAGATTAGGGGTTAATAAATATAATATAGGGGTCGGCGATGTTAGGGCAGCAGATTAGGGGTACATAGGGATAATGTAAGTAGCGACAGCGTCCGGAGCGGTAGATTAGGGGTTAATAATAATATGCAGGGGTCAGCGATAGCGGGGGTGGCAGAATAGGGGTTAATAAGTGTAAGGTTAGGGGTGTTTAGACTCGAGGTACATGTTAGGGTGTTAGGTGCAGACGTAGGAAGTGTTTACGCATAGCAAACAATGGGGCTGCGTTCGGAGCTGAACGCGGCTTTTTTGCAGGTGTTAGGTTTTTTTTCAGCTCAAACAGCCCCATTGTTTCCTATGGGGCAATCGTGCACGAGCACAGTTTTGATTAGGCACAGGTAAGATGACGTCATCATCAACAAGTTAGCGTCCGAGTGTATAATGCAGGGTGCTAGCCAAGAAGAGGCAGGAACTGCTCCACCTTAGACAATCAAAACAACTGTCACACTCCATGTCTGTTTTAATGGAATCTTCAATAAACATGTTGTCATAATTTATTGCCTGTTTATCAAACTTGTGAGGTGAACAATATACATGCCACCAAAATATAGCTGGGAAACATTCTCAAAATGTTTTATAAAATTTGAAATTATGTACCAGTGTAAATGTAAAAAACCCTAGTTTTGACTTAGAGTCTTCACTTACACTAGGGCATGTAACTCCAAATTTGTTATATTTGTGATCAGTTGTAAGAAAACCTTGGTACCTTTTCAAACAATTGATTTCATTTGTGTTAAGAAAAAGACAGCAAAGAAAAAGATATGTTCATTTCTAGGAAAACATTTAATCACAACATTTTTCAAGCTTTATTTCTAGGACCATTACATTACAGGGAATCACAAAGGCTGAAGGGAATTAATTTGCAGTAAAAACTAGACAGTTAAAAGATATGTTTAGATTGAGGCAAAAAAAAAAACAGTTACCATTGTAGTTAGCCCATAAGGAAACATTGGAGAGCAATATTTTGTTCAGCCCAAGTTTGTTTTTTTTCCCTGAAATTGATGCAGGTGTTTTAGGTTTGGCTGCGAGATATGGAATGTTTAAAAGTTTTAGAAGTGAAGTTCAATATAAATATTTGGAGCTCCCTTCATGATAAAACATTAAGGGCCAGATTACGAGTGGAGCAGTATTTATCACTCCCATTTACACGCTTACTCTGCTATAGAAGTAAGCTTTTTGTGTGCATGGGTTAGCATTGGTATTGCAAGTTGAATGTAAAAAGTTTGTACTGATGTTAGGGCTGTCATTCGGATGGTATTTTGCCAGCATAGCTGGTGTTTTTAAGGTTCAGGTCCAATATAGATAATAAAGAACAATAGTACTTTTATAACCTGCATTCTCTTGCACTTAAAGGACCACAAAACACAATAGAATAGCATAATCAATAAATGCATAAGGAAAAAAACAATGCAAAGTCACTTTTAATTTCAAATGTGTAGCATTTTTTTTTTTCAAATGTCAAAGTTTGTTACATTTTCCTTAATGCATCATGTGACAGCCATCAGCCAATCACAAAATGCACACATGTATACCCTGTGAATCTTGCACATGCTTAGTAGGAGCTGGTGCCACAATGTGTGAATATAAAAATATTGTGTAGATTTAGATAATGGAAGTAAATTAGAAAGTTGTTTAAAAGTATGTGCTCTATCTGAATCATAAATGTTTATTTTTGACTTGATGGTCTCTTTAAGGGTTAAATGCCTCAGCTAGGCTTACTTCCTTACTGCCTGTGCTGTAATGAACTTGTTTTAAGTGTATACTTTTGCCTTTTGAAACCAGCCCTGATTTTTTATCTTGTATTTCTCTAAAATAGAATTTTTTTTAATTAGTCTCTGGAATATCTGTCTCCATATATTTTTAGAAGCTCCTAAACACCATAAATTTGAATCCATATTATAATCTTTCTTTGAAATTTTGTTTTAGGTTGGTATTGCTACTTAATCGGTCAGTGTGCTCTATGTAGCAGCTCGGCAGTATATTCTGCATTCTTTTCAAGTGTACCACTCTATAATGGATGATAGAAGAGCCCAGGGTTTGAGTAAATATCAGAGAAAATGATGTAATTCCCAAGATGGGTTTTTCAATTGTTACTATGACAGAAACATTCTGTGTTAACCTCTCCATATTTAAAATAAAATAAAGGTATATTACCAAACCTTATTGCAAGAGTGGTTTTCAGTTTTTTTTTTATATTCTTTTTATTACATCATTTTCCACTTAATAGCATAAAAGAAATCATAACAATAAACATGCAAATTACAAAACAAAATTAACCAAAAACAACAGAAAAATACACAAATACCTTGAGCTATACCGTTAATAAGGTCCATAAAAATAAACATAGAAAAAAAATATTAAAGAATTGGTCATCTTAAACTTCAGTTAACCAAGCTAAAAACAACAACATGGACCCTAGACTTATATGTCTCATCTATCCTTCGCTAAGGGAGAACTTTGAGAGAAAAAAAAAAAAAATTCTAATTGAGCCATTTATGTTATTTTTGAGGGGGCCATTCCTATGCGCTCTCTCTACTGTTAATGGAAGTTGTGAGGACGGTAGTCCCAGGGCCTGCGGCAATATTATAGACGTAAAATTCATTAAATAATTATATTCTGGTGTTTCTGGCAGCCCTACAATTCTGATATTATTTCGTCTGGAGCGATCTTCCATGTCCTCCAGACGGTTTTGTAACATATTAATTTGAGATTCTTGCGCATGGATTTGGGTATCATGAGAGTTAGTTAAATCCTCTAGCTCTGATATTCTATTCTCGGCTTCTGAAAGCCTATTTGAAAATTGTCTTACTTCTGTAGAGAGAGTCATAATATTAATAGCAATATCCGCCAGCTCTTTTTTAATTTCGCTAAATTGGGGCGAGAAAAGCTCCGTTAATTGAGTCATAATTGGCTGGAAGTCTATCTGGGAATTAACCAACTCTATATTTGCATCTGAACTGACATCTAAAGCTTTCGGTTTCCGATCTTTTATTTTAGGGGGCATTATAGGTGAACTGTGTTTACCTTGTGTAATACATTTTTCCATAAAAAAGCTTTTATCAAAAGCCCCTTGTGTAAGTGAAAAAGAACACTTTTTACTCTTTTTTAATACCTTATAATAAGTGAAAAACACACCAATCACATTATGTGTGCCAGTGAATAAAGTGAAACAAAAAATGTAAGCCAGGAACCTATTGTTCCAGATATTAAAACAAACTGTGTATGTGTTAATTACCTTTTTCCCTTTCTTTTCTTTCCTTTTTCCCTTTTTTTATCCTTCCTTTTTATACTTTTTTTTTTTTTTTAATGTGTAATTAAGTGTGTAATTGTATAAGATGCCACCCTATTTTTAAGATCAGAAGCTTTTTATATCTAGAAGCTCTATGACCTTTTACACCCGGGAATACCCCAGTACCTCCTTATACAATTTACATATACTCTTTTTGGGACTCCCTCTGCTATATTACACCAATTCACTCAGCAGAGGGTTATATTCAACCTCTATCAACCTCTTTCCAAAGCAATAATCCTAAATACAAAATACAGGGAGTGTAGAAGTATTAGGCAAATGAGTATTTTGACCACATCATCCTCTTTATGCATGTTGTCTTACTCCAAGCTGTATAGGCTCGAAAGCCTACTACCAATTAAGCATATTAGGTGATGTGCATCTCTGTAATGAGAAGGGGTGTGGTCTAATGACATCAACACCCTATATCAGGTGTGCATAATTATTAGGCAACTTCCTTTCCTTTGGCAAAATGGGTCAAAAGAAGGACTTGACAGGCTCAGAAAAGTAAAAAATAGTGAGATATCTTGCAGAGGGATGCAGCACTCTTAAAATTGCAAAGCTTCTGAAGCGTGATCATCGAACAATCAAGTGTTTCATTCAAAATAGTCAACAGGGTCGCAAGAAGCGTGTGGAAAAACCAAGGCGCAAAATAACTGCCCATGAACTGAGAAAAGTCAAGTGTGCAGCTGCCAAGATGCCACTTGCCACCAGTTTAGCCATATTTCAGAGCTGCAACATCACTGGAGTGCCCAAAAGCACAAGGTGTGCAATACTCAGAGACATGGCCAAGGTAAGAAAGGCTGAAAGACGACCACCACTGAACAAGACACACAAGCTGAAACGTCAAGACTGGGCCAAGAAATATCTCAAGACTGATTTTTTTAAGGTTTTATGGACTGATGAAATGAGAGTGAGTCTTGATGGGCCAGATAGATGGGCCCGTGGCTGGATTGGTAAAGGGCAGAGAGCTCCAGTCCGACTCAGACGCCAGCAAGGTGTAGGTGGAGTACTGGTTTGGGCTGGTATCATCAAAGATGAGCTTGTGGGGCCTTTTCCGGTTGAGGATGGAGTCAAGCTCAACTCCCAGTCCTACTGCCAGTTTCTGGAAGACACCTTCATCAAGCAGTGGTACAGGAAGAAGTCTGCATCCTTCAAGAAAAAGATGATTTTCATGCAGGACAATGCTCCATCACACGCGTCCAAGTACTCCACAGCGTGGCTGGCAAGAAAGGGTATAAAAGAAGAAAATCTAATGACATGGCCTCCTTGTTCACCTGATCTGAACCCCATTGAGAACCTGTGGTCCATCATCAAATGTGAGATTTACAAGGAGGGAAAACAGTACACCTCTCTGAACAGTGTCTGGGAGGCTGTGGTTGCTGCTGCACGCAATGTTGATGGTGAACAGATCAAAACACTGATAGAATCCATGGATGGCAGGCTTTTGAGTGTCCTTGCAAAGAAAGGTGGCTATATTGGTCACTGATTTGTTTTCGTTTTGTTTTTGAATGTCAGAAATGTATATTTGTGAATGTTGAGATGTTATATTGGTTTCACTGGTAAAAATAAATAATTGAAATGGGTATATATTTGTTTTTTGTTAAGTTGCCTAATAATTATGCACAGTAATAGTCACCTGCACACATAGATATCCCCCTAAAATAGCTATAACTAAAAACAAACTAAAAACTACTTCCAAAACTATTCAGCTTTGATATTAATGAGTTTTTTGGGTTCATTGAGAACATGGTTGTTGTTCAATAATAAAATTAATCCTCAAAAATACAACTTGCCTAATAATTCTGCACTCCCTGTATTTTCAACAAGATATTTTCAGAAAATTTGGACAAACCTGGGTTTTTTTCTTTCTTTCTTTTTTCAGTTTTAAACAGGCCATTCCTTATACAGTATGCTTTCCAAAGTGGTTAAAAAGTTTGCTTGATAGCTGTCTTAAATTATTAATATATATGTGCAGGCACAAAAATATTTGGTTTGTCCGAATCCTTTGTAACTGATATCTGAGGCAAATTTGTTTCCCCAAATATTGGTTGGCTGCACTATTCGGTATTTGTTTAATTAAAAAAATGAATACTGAATATTTGTTAAACATTTACATTAGTTTTCGTCCAATTTTGGCTTTAGCACAGTTGACCTAGCGCAGTGTCGGGTTAGCACATGAGGGATAACTAATAGGTTTTTTGTAGCGCTCCCTGTAGAAGTCTATGTGGGGTGGGATTTAGAGTGGTTGTTTTACAGAAT
The DNA here is from genome assembly GCF_027579735.1 of Bombina bombina. Lineage (NCBI taxonomy): Eukaryota > Metazoa > Chordata > Amphibia > Anura > Bombinatoridae > Bombina > Bombina bombina. The sequence goes on along the minus strand of NC_069499.1, from coordinate 555,501,183 downwards.
CCTTATATCATTTGTAATATGTTTTAATGTGTTTTGAAGCTAAATACTTTAAATTCCTATGTTCTTCCCTTACAAAAAAAAATAATATTTTTCTTATTAAAAAGATATTTATATGCTGTATATATATATATATATATATATATATATATATATATATATAGGTGCAAAAATTAAATGAATATTTTAGCAAACAAATGCACTCTCAGGTCTTGTTAGTAGTGGGTCATAAACCAATGTTTATTGACATTTTGGGCTTCACACAGACCCCTTCATCAGAATAAAGAAAAAGTGTCACATCACAATCTTAAATAGTGTTTCACAAAAAAGTGTTAGAAACAAATACAAACCACCTGTGTTGATCATGTGTTCCACTGATGCCGGAATTACTGTTACTTCTGGTTATTGAGTTTACTACTATAACCTAGTGTATTTTCCAAAATGAAAATGTTGCAATAACTCTATTGAAATTATATTCTAGTGCATCCCTCAAAGTTTATAAAGTGGGATTATAAAGTGGGATTATTAACTCTCCTCTGTGTTAGGTTATACATTATTCTCATACTGTGTTCCATCGTAATTGGAACTCCAACAAACCGGAAGTATCGCAACATCCGTTCTTACGATAATTCTAAAATAGTGAAAGCCTTTAATGTGTCAAACCTGTGTATTTCAACAACATCACATAACACTAAATCTTCCCCAGTGTTCTGTGCTATTTATGTATGTCTCATAGTGTCAGCAATATTGTGTGACTGGACAACAAAAACGGAAGTGACGTCACTTCCTGTTATCAGTGAAACAATTGTTACCGGCTCATCTATCACATACAATCAAAAGTATGTGGTGAGATGCTACATCCCTTTTACACCTATTGTGACAATATGAAGTGGTGCCATAGTATGCCCAGTCTATAAACAGCTTTGAGTATCAAAATGTTTAACAGGTAGTTATGTGAACCTACATAGCTGTCTAAGTTGTCATGGTTACCTGTCCTCATGATATGAATACATGCCTTGTAGTATATCACTTTCTAATAGGTAACCCCTATTGTGACAGGCTAATATATTCCAATCACATAAACTTTTATGGTCACTTTACATTATTAAACATCTTAACAAACATTCTTAACAAACATTGGTCTCTATAATTATCTGATAACAAACTTCCTTGCATTAAAAACACTAAACCAATGGTGGGATACAAAAGAGGCACCAACCTCAGAGATCTCCTGGTTAAACTGACCCTAAGCAATGCTATCAAACAATGCAAAAGGTCAACATCAAGGGATGTTACAATTGCCTAGAGTGCTTAACTTGTAACTCAATGATAGCAACAAAAACATTTCACCATCCATACAAGAACAAAATTTACAACATTCGTTATTCCATCTCCTGCAACACGACACATGTCGTGTATCTACTTATCTGCCCGTGTGCTTCTTTCTATGTGGGAAAGACATGAGGAACTAAAAGAGAGAGAATGGCTAATCACCACCTGGCTATTAGACAAGCCCTGGACACAGGACAATCTGACCAACCGGTGGCACGACACTGCTTAATGAAGTCGCACCCGGTGGCATCCATTAGGATAATACTAATACCATGTCCCTAAACCGGATAGAGGAGGAGACCGTGACAAGATGCTTCTGAAATGGGAGGCAGAATGGATCTTCCGCTTAGGAACTATACATTCTAGGGGACTTAACTCAGTACTGGACTTTAGGTCAATTATCTAGGTGATAGCACTATAAACACTCCTGGGGTGCTAAGTCTCAGAGGGGGTAGTCACAGCCGGCATGGTGCCAATGGCACACCATTAGGTGTGCGGATCCTCCGTATCCTGGTCTGTCGGGGCAAGTATGAATAGGGTCTTACTTGAGTGGACCTGGTTCATTCCTCTACCCCCTACCCCTGTAAGAGTATGAGTCACTCAATTTGTCAGTGCCCCCTAGTAGCCTGCTCTGGCCAGTGAAGGGATGGTATGACTTTGTCATGAAAAGGTCTCAACCCAAGACTATCTGATTATAACTCTAGCAATAGAGATGGATAGCAAGCTCTGTAGGATTTGCAGTACATATCCTCCTATTTGTTTTTAAGTTTAATATTTTAAGTTCCTTATATTCATGCATAAGCCTAGTCACAAGAGTAATGACAATGATGGCTAGTTATGAAAACAATTGCATTTAACTTTACTGGAATTGAGTATTGTGGGATATGATAATACTTAGACCCCTATATGATGTAAAATGGGAGAGTAAGTTCCAATACCAACTACTCTGGCCGGTTGTTATATCTAAGCAGTAGTCAATGTAATTTTGACACTGTATGTTAATGTTATTTTATTGACATGATAAGGTTAGGTGTGTTCCTTGTGGTTCACCTCATTCTCACAACACCAATTATTTATTTGTGATTATGTGCTAATGCTAAAAAAAAAAATATTTTACATGTTATGACAAAAGCTCATTCCATGTTTTTTGAATTCTTCCAAAGAATGTTTTATACATAGTGGATTTACTGTTATTATTTTAGATGTTTAATAATGTAAAGTGACCATACAAGGTTATGTGATTGGAATATATTAGCCTGTCACAATAGGGGTTACCTATTAGAAAGTGATATACAACCAGGCATGCATTCATATCATGAGGACAGGAAACCATGACAACATAGACAGCTATGTAGGTTCACATAACTACCTGTTAAACATTTTGATACTCAAAGCTGTTTATAGACTGGGCATACTATGGCACCACTTCATATTGTCACAATAGGTGTCAAAGTGATGTAGCAGTTCACCACATACTTTTGATTGTATGTGATAGATGAGCCGGTAACAATTTTTTCACCAATAACCGGAAGTGACGTCACTTCCATTTTTGCGATCCAGTCACACAATATTGCTGACACTATGAGACATACATAAATAGTAAAGTCTATAGTGTTAAGTCCCAGCACCACAGGGGTGTAGCTGCACGTCACCTTGGGGTCACTGCCCTTGACCCCAGAACAATATGAAGAATGAGTGGCAAGGTGACAGCAGAAAAGTATTAATTAATAAACAGAGGCAAAAAACAGACAAGCAACGTTTCGGGATCTTATCCATTCCTCATGCCTTACCTTAACAAACAAACTTTACTCCTTTATATACATACATACCACTTGGGGGCACTGAGGAGCAATTAACCCTTCCATTTACTTCTACCTTATACTTATGTAATACAATAACTTCTAATATACAAAAATACTAGTATATAAATTAATTAAAAAAGCAACAAGTAATTACTATAAGTCATTGGGATACTTGGACACAATATTATGTTATTAAATCTAATATACATAGTCAAACTGTTATTATTACAAAAAAAAATGATAAATCCCAATCTTTATTTATACCTCTGGGTTCAAGAGCACCTAATTCAAAAATCCAAAATGATTCCCTTTGCTTGAGGAGTAACTCTCTATCACCTCCTCTACGTGGTAGTTTTACATGATCAATAATTTGAAACTTAAGTTGGCTGATGGAATGGCCTATTTTTAAGAAATGATTGGCTACTGGAGCTTTCAGATTACCTGTGCGAATATTGCTTTTATGCTCAATGATGCGATCTTTTGCGCATCTTGTCGATTCACCAATATAAACTCCACCACATGGAAACTTAATCATATATATAATATAAGTGGTTAAGCAGGTAAAATAACCCTTGATATTATATTTCTTACCAGTGTGGGGACGATAAAATACTGAACCTTTAGTGACGTTATTACAACATGAGCAACTTAAACACGGAAAGCAGCCCACATTTTTAGATGACAAGTAACGTATATTATTTTTTAACTTAGAGCCTACATCTGCTTTAACCAATTTAGTCTGGGTATTAGTACCCCTTTTATATGCAGGCATAGGATTTACTCTAAATTCTTGTATATTGGGATTACAATTTGCTAAAATTCTCCAGTGTTTATTAATAATTCGCACAATTTCCTTACTTTGAGCATTATATTCTGATACAAAATTGTGTGAATTATTAATATACCATAAAACAGGATATGCATAAAGCTACAGCACTACTTCATATTCCTACTTTTAAATGATTGATTAGTGATTAAGGATAGGAGATTTTTCTCGATCAATCATACTCAAAGTCCCTCATACTTATTTGAGATAACATAGGTGCTTTATAATATATATATAGTAACGATAGATTGGAACTGGTCCAGATATTGACTTGGGATCAAAATTGGTAAACAGCAAAACAGGTAGGTTTCATACTCCTTGTGGGATTATTTCAGGTTATGGGAGCTGTTGTGCAGAGGTGTCAGATTCTGGAGCTAGTGATGTGTGAGGTCTGCATGAATCTTTCCTTCTAGGAATAATAAATCTGGTACAATGTACTGAGAATAAAGGTAAACGGTTTATTGAACAGATTAAAGGGACAGTTTACTCAAACATTTTCTCCCCTTTAATTTGTTCCCAATGATCCACTTTACCTGCTGGAGTGTATTAGATTGTTTACAAGTAGCTCCTTTACCCTTATATTGGCATTTGACATAGCTGATTTAGCCTGTGGTATCCTCACCTATACTGAAAGTTTGTGGCCGCAGGTCCAAGCTATAGATAAGCTTTGTAAACACAGTCAGCAGAAGAAATTACACTCCCAGTGGGATATAGCAGAGATAAGGTAATAAAATGTTGATTTTCCATTGTTCTCTCCAAGTACTGGTGATTGTTTTAAGGACAGATATAAGATAAAGAAGCAGGTATATGTACACAATGTGATACAGTAATAAGATCCGATTATACCTACAAGCTCAACCCATTTTATTAGGTTGTGGCTTCAAAACACAAAACCAGAGCTTTAAAATACACAAATAAACCTTAAAAATAAAAAAAATAAATTATAATTTTTTTACTCTGCAGTTGGTAAAAAAAAGCAATTGTAAACACATTAAGGAAAAAACTATTTTACAGTATACTGTCCCTTTAATTAGCAATGCAGATAATAAATACAGACTGCAGGTAAGGCAACGTCTCTATACAGACAAGTATACCAGGTTGGTAACATAGATCAGACAGTCTCAAAGCAGGCGGGTACTACATGAAGCAATCAGAATACTTGAGCATGCTGCAAAAAGGTAACTCTGTAATAGAAGGCAGGGTACATAGATATGCTGTAGACAGGTAACTCTGCAATAGCAGACAGGGAAAAAAAGAGGATATGAAAACAGTAAAATAGTGTAGTGTATCATTACTAAACAACCATACTATACCAATAAAACCCAGAAAAATTGGCAAATATAGAAGCTAAATTAAAAACATACGGCTAGATTACGAGTCTTGCGTTATGAGCAAAAAAGCAGCATTAAGCTTCATAATGCTGCTTTTTTACTACCGCTGGTATTACGAGTCTTGCAGATTTAGGGGCACCGCACACTTTTTTGGCCTTACCGCAAATCAACTTACACAAATTGCGTATAGTCTTTTTTCTATGGGACTTCCATAGCGCCGGTATTACAAGCTTGTCCTGGGAGGCCAAAAAGTGAGCGGTACAGCCTATCCCACAAGATTAGTAACGCATTCTAAAGTCAGTAGTTATGAGTTTTACGCTACAAAGCTGTAGCATAAAACTCATAACTAAAGTGCTAAAAAGTACACTAACACCCATAAACTACCTATTAACCCCTAAACCGAGGCCCTCCTGCATTGCAAAAACTAAAATAAAATTATTAACCCCTAATCTGCCGCTCCTGACATCGCCGCCACTAGAATAAACATATTAACCCCTAAACCGCCGTACTCCCGCCTCGCAAACACTAGTTAAATATTATTAACCCCTAATCTGCTGTCCCTAATCTGCCGCCCCCAACGTCACCGCCACTATACTAAATTTATTAACCCCTAAATCTAAATCTAACCCTAACCCTAACACCCCTAACTTAAATATAATTAAAATAAATCTAAATAAAATGTACTATCATTACCAAAATAATTCCTATTAAAAACTAAATACTTACCTGTAAAATAAACCCTAAGCTAGCTACAATATAACTAATAGTTACATTGTATCTATCTTAGGGTTTATTTTTATTTTACATGCAAGTTTGTATTTATTTTAACTAGGTAGAATAGTTACTAAATAGTTATTAACTATTTAATAACTACCTAGCTAAAATAAATAGAAATTGACCTGTAAAATAAAACCTAACCTGACTTGTACTAACACCTAACCTAACCCTACAATTAAATAAATTCCCTAAATTAAATACAATTAACTAAATTCAATACAATTAGCTAAATTACAACAAAAAACCCCCACTAAATTACAGAAAATAAAAAACAAATTACAAGATCTTTAAACTAATTACACCTAATCTAATAGCCCTATCAAAATAAAAAAGCCCACCCAAAATAAAAAAAAAATCTCTAGCCTAAACTAAACTACCAATAGCCCTTAAAAGGGCCTTTTGCGGGGCATTGCCCCAAATAAATCAGCTCTTTTACCTGTAAAAAAAATACAAACAACCCCCCCAACAGTAAAACCCACCACCCACACAACCAACCCCCCAAATAAAACCCTAACTAAAAAAACCTATGCTCCCCATTGCCCTGAAAAGGGCATTTGGATGGGCATTGTCCTTAAAAGGGCATTTAGCTCTATTGCGGCCCAAACCCCTAATCTAAATGCCCTGGTTGTGTGGGTGGTGGGTTTTACTGTTGGGAGGGTTGTTTGTATTTTGTTTACAGGTAAAAGAGCTGATTTCTTTGGGGCAATGCCTTTTAAGGGCTATTGGTAGTTTAGTTTAGGCTAGGGTTTTTTTTATTTTGGGTGGACTTTTTTATTTTGATAGGGCTATTAGATTAGGTGTAATTAGTTTAAAGATCTTGAAATTAGTTTTTTATTTTCTGTAATTTAGTGTTTTTTGTTTTTTTGTAATTTAGCTAATTGTATTTAATTTAGTTAATTGTATTTAATTTAGAGAATTTATTTCATTGTAGGGTTAGGTTAGGTGTTAGTGTAAGACAGGTTAGGTTTTATTTTACACGTCAATTTGTATTTATTTTAGCTAGGTAGTTATTAAATAGTTAATAACTATTTAGTAACTATTCTACCTAGTTAAAATGAATACAAACTTGCCTGTGAAATAAAAATAAACCCTAAGATACAATGTAACTATTAGTTATATTGTAGTTAGCTTAGGGTTTATTTAAAAGGTAAGTATTTAGTTTTAAATAGGAATTATTTAGTTATTAATAGTAAGCTTTATTTAAATTTATTTTAATTATATTTAAGTTAGGGGGTGTTAGGGTTAGACTTAGGTTTAGGGGTTAATAAATTTAATATAGTGGCGGCGACGTTAGGGACGGCAGATTAGGGGTTAATAATATTTAACTAGTGTTTGCGATGCGGGAGTGTGGCGGTTTAGGGGTTAATATGTTTATTCTAGTGGCGGCGATGTCCGGAGCGGCGGAGTAGGGGTTAATAAGTGTAGGTAGGTTGCAGTGACATTGGGGGCAGGAGATTAGGGGTTAATAAATATAATGTAGGTGTCGGCGATGTTGGGGGCAGCAGATTAGGGGTTAAAAAGTATAATGTAGGTGTCGGCGATGTCGGGGGCGGCAAATTAGGGGTTAATAAATTTAAGATTAGGGGTGTTTAGACTCAGGGTTCATGTTAGGGTGTTAGGTGTAAACATAAAATTTGTTTCCCCATAGGAATCAATGGGGCTGCGTTACTGAGCTTTACGCTGCTTTATTGCAGGTATTAGACTTTTTCTCAGCCGGCTCTCCCCATTGATGTCTATGGGGAAATTGTGCACGAGCACGTACAACCAGCTTACCACTGACATAAGCAGCGCTGGTATTGGAGTGCGGTATAAAGCACAATTTTGCTCTACGCTCACTTCTTGCCTTTTAACGCCGGGGTTGTAAAAACCTGTAATACCAGCGCTGTAGGTAAATGAGCGGTGAGAATAACGTGCAAGTTAGTAATCTGGCCGATAGTTAGTGTGGTTGCGCCTATAATGTTAAAAATTAGCAAAGTCTAAAAATGGATAACACTAAGATCAATGTTTAAAATATCTTAAAGGGGCAGTTTACTCAAAAATTTTCTCCCCTTTAATTTGTTCCCAATGATCCACTTTACCTGCTGGAGTGTATTAAATTGTTTACAAGTAGCTCCTTTACCCTTATATTGGCATTTGAAATTGTTAATTTAGCATGTGGTATCCCCACCTATTCTGAAAGTTTGTGGCCGCGCGTACCAGCTATAGATAAGCTTTGTAAACACAGCCAGCAGAAACATTACACTCCCAGTGTGATAAAGCAGAGATAAGGTAATAAAATGTTGATTTTCCATTGTTCTCTCAAAGTATTGGTGATTGTTTTAAGGACAGATATAAGATAAAGAAGCAGATATATGTACACAATGTGATACAGTAATGAGATCTGATTATACCTACAAGCTCAACCTATTTTATTAGGCTGTGGCTTCAAAACACAAAATAAAAGCTTTAATATACACAAATAAGCCTTAAAAAGCTAATTTTCATAAATTTTTTTCTCTGCAGTTGGTAAAAAAAGCAATTGTAAACACATTAAGGGAAAAACTATTTTACAGTATACTGTCCCTTTAATTTTGTTTAACTAAACTTAAAAAATCTTATATAATAATAAAAATATCAGGCAAGGTAATGAGAAATATAGTTTACTAGTTAAAAAGATATGTTATGCATATACTGTAAATCAATAAATAATAATAATATGTTACACATACAAATAATAATAGTATCTGCAGTCCAAAATCTATATCTGTAGCTTAAAATGTATCTCTTAGAGGTAATGTGAAACCTACTGATAATTGCCTGATATATACTCAGCAACCTCCAGATTAAACAGCATAAACCTCCTTAAAAGGATCTCTGAGATCGTCTGGAAATAAATTATCTCTCCAGTATGATTACTTTTGACTAAAATTGTCTAATAACAAAATTACTAATAAATATATTGTACGTTAATACCCATTAGGCTACATGTACATTAATTACATAGATAATTCACACAAATAAAAAATTCACACAAATAAAAATATTTTTTTTTTAAAAATCATTAGTGGATATGTTATATACTAATATCTACTAAACTAATTACACATTGATTACATGCACATTACTATATGACTGGCAAGTCATAAACACAAAATTCTAATGAGCTTAATACTCTAATAGAGGACCGAGTGTGTTACTAATCAGTGTCACTCAATAGTTAAAAATATTTGATGCTTAAAAAAATATTTGATGCTTTAAAAATAGAATACACTCATTGGTCAAAATGATGGAGATTTTTTTTAAAGATACTTAAAAGTATCACAATAAGAGTATCACAGTTTAAGATTTTGAATAAAAAATAGTCCGTTAGTAAATTTGTAGATATATCCGTAGTTTTAGATGTGGTATTATGTGTTAAATGTTGTATAATGACATATGAGAATGTCCTTGAATTGAATGTTCAATATTTAAAAAGTTCAAAATAGTTGCTAGCAAATACCGGTAAATGCCTTTTCAGCTATAAGTATTTGTTAGGAGATCTTACGGCTAACCGGTGAGTGAGGATCTTACTATGAACAGTTTCCCTTTTAAGACGGCCTCCTTGTGGCTCCTCCGATCCTGACTTAGCCCAGCGTCCCTTTGAACTCTACCGGAAGTACACTCGGACCTCTGGGAATCAGTTTCCACTCTTTACCGGTCTGTAGATTTCAATAGCCATATCTCCAATATGTTGCACAGCTGATTACTTTGGCGGACAGTAGGTTAACTTGATTAGCAGAGTTATTTTGACCTCCGTGACTCTTCCATACCAGGAGACTTCTGAAAAGTTCCATTGTGACACTAGGGTGTTGAATTCTCTTAATCAGAATTAGCTGAATGAAAGACTCCTAGGTCGAGAGATAAAAAAAACTCCCAAGCGTCCTAAGCCAAGAGGGGACCATTTAAAAGGATAAAGTCTAGCGAGTTCATCTACTTCCATAGAGGAAAACCCTATTGCAGTCTTAGTGTAATTAATTCTATGAAAAGATCAGAGTCCAAACTCTTTTAATGTTTTTAATAACACCGGCAGCAAAAACTCTTTGGTTCTGTTACGAATACCGTCAAATTGTCTGCAAAAAGTGCCAGTTTATAGTGAGTATCTTAAACCAATGATCATTATATGTCAGAATGCTGTTGAATTTTATGTCAAGACAGGAGGCTTCCTATTTTGCATATTTCTTTACTGAATACCAAAACAGCAGCAAAGGAAACAATACAGAATAAACAAAAATAACATAGCAACAGTAAGTAACCAATCAGGATACAGCATAGTAATAAACTGTCCAGAACAATCCAAGTCCTTCCTCTTTTCTTTGCTGCTTCCAAGACAGCAGGTCAAGCAAATTTAGATGGGGCAGCAAATTTGTGGGTTAATTCTACAGCTCTCCTAAACATTGTCTAAATTTTTTGTTAAGTAATGTTATTATAAAACTATGATTTTTAGTTGTCCAGTGCACGTGTATGACACATTTATGGGCCCATTACCTACAGTTGTGATAAATATATGAGGCAAATTTGAGCTAAAAATCTTTGGTTGGCAAATATTCTCTAATACTGCTAAGTCGTCTGTCTCATCAGGCACACAATAACTTAATATTAAAATCCTCACTAGATGGTGCCTAACCCCAGCCAGGCTCCACAGTATATATCTGATCGCTTCAAATCAATGCTGGGGAGGCTGTGGCATGACAGGAACAATGTAACATATACGGTGGGATTGCCCTAAATAAAAAACTTATGGGATCTAGTCACCTCATGCATTCGGATCAAGACAGACTACCATCTGGACATATATACGGCCCTCCTGAACAAGCCAATACGCTACACATGTAAAATCAGAGCTAAGTTTAAGTGCCAAAATCATCCTAGCCAGGAATTGGAAAACACCCAATGCCCCTAATAAAGAGATGTTGATAGCCAGGACCTAAGAGCTCTTGTCTTTAGAGGAATATTCTTTTATGAAAGTGAACGAGATGCCTACATTCCATATGGTTTGCTTCTATTGGGATGAATACATAAATTGGCTGGAGGGGTTCCCGGCTGTCCTTGTAGAGAGGGGGGTTGTTATCATTATTTTTCCCCTACTTCTTGTATAACTTTCCTTCTCTTACTTTCTATTGTTCTTTTCCCTATATATTGTTGTTAAACATTTGTGAGTTATCTCTTTGCCAATATTGCCAGCAACTCCGTGAGAATAATAATGAGTATATTGTATGGTACTTCCCTTGGCTATTTATCCCTGTATTGCTCTTCTTTCTTTGGGCAAGATTACATATGTGGCGACAGGGGCAAAACCCAATGTCAACAATTTTTTGTGGAATCGAGTGATCACATATACGGCACAGCATACAAGTTAAGCGGGTATATTTTACAGGTCGCCCACATTTTTTACTCTCATAAACTAACATAAAACCAACATTGCAAGTCGGTATCACATATTCAGCACATTGACTTACGCGCAGAATGGAAACATTTTACTCCAATTCCACCTCGCCACAAATAGGCAGGCACAGCAAGCCTTGCGCTGACTATAAAAGTACAGTAACTCATTGGAAGCCTTAACAAACAAATAAAGCTTGCGCAATATCAACCTCTAAGCCGCCATCCCCCCACATCGCAAACTACCTAATAAATGTATTAACCCCTAATCCGCCAACCCCCCACAATGCAAAGTACCTAATTACACTATTAAACTATAATCCGCCAACCCCCCACAACACAAAGTACCTAATTACACTGTTAACCACTAATCCACCAACCCCCACAACGCAAAGTATGTATCTAAAAACTAAGCCCCCTAACATTACACCCCCCAACTTAACCCCAATTAAAATACACTTGCATAAAATAAAAAAATACTAACTACATTAAACGTATTAAAAATTACAAAAAATTAGAAACCAAAATTACTAAAAACACAACATTATATTACATTAAAATAACAAACCTAACATTACATTAAAATTAAAAAAACTAACATTGCATTAAAAAAAACATCCCAAAATAAAAAAAAAAATCCCTAATCTAACAATAAACTACCAAAAGGGCCTTTTGTATGGCCTTGCCCTAACTTTAACAGCTTTTTCCCTGAAAAAAACAAAGTACCCCCTAACATTACAACCCCACAAAATAAAAAACCTAACTAAAAAAAACCCTAATCTACCCATTGCCCCTAAAAGGGCATTTTAATGGGCATTGCCCTTAAAAGGGCAATCAGCTCTTTTGCAGCCCATAAAAATAAAAAAGCCCTAATCTATAAAAAAAAAACACCCCCAAAAAAAAAAACTAACACTAACCCTATAAAATAGGTACCCACCCTTGATAAAGTCCGGCAATCCATCTTCTTCCTGGCGGCGAAAGGTCTTCATCAAGGTTGCTCCATCTTTATCCATCCCGGGTCCATTTTCTTGGTGGGGTAAATTTGGATAGTTTCATTTGTTATTTTCTGGAGGGTTTTAATTTTAGTTTTTTTTTTTAGTAATTTAGGTTTTTTATTTTTGTAATTTTTAATTAAATTTTAATGTAGTTATTTTTTTATTTTCTATGCGTTTTTTAATTGGGTTTAGGTTAGGGGGCTTAGTTAATTCCTTTTTATGCGTTGGGGGGTTGGCGGTTTAGGTTTTAATAATTTAATTATGTAGTTTGCGTTGTGGGGTGTTGGTGGTTTAGGTGTTAATAAATTTATATATTGATTTGCATTGTGAGGGATGGCGGATTAGGGGTTAATAACTTTTATTAGTAATTGTGATGTGGGGGATGGCAGTTTAGGGGTTAATAATTTTTATTAGTAGTTGCGATGTGGGGGGATGGCAGATTTGGGGTTTTGAATGGCGTTTTGACGTGTCGGTTTAATTTTTTTTAGCCAGATTAAATATTTATGTGTGATTTCAACTTTTTTTTTTAACTTCCGCGCCGCAATATGCTATACTGACGTAAGTTACTGGCGACTCCAGAAATGTGTAGTTGCGCACATTTCTGTACCTCGGCAGTTTTTTATTCATCCGATGTGCGAGGTGAATTTACGGCGACGTGGGTTTCAGCAGTTGCGCTGAAACTTACGCCTCATATGTAATCTCGCTCTTTATATTTAACTAAACACCATGTCGAAGTAGGGGTGTTTTTCAATAGTACAATTGAACTCTCTTCTCCTGTATGTATTCTTTGTTTAAAACTTAATAAAATACAATAAATATTAAATAAAAATTGTGTCTTATGCAGCACAAAAATAATTGCACCACAGGGCAAAAGTGTAAAACGTACAGGGAGAGTAGGAGTTAAAGGGACATAAAACAAGTTGGGATAGAGACAAAATATAATAATATGTACTTTAATTACTTTACCTGCAAATGTATACTGCAGTGCCTCATCATTAACCCTTTCTTTTTAGTTTCTGAATTGTAAAGCTCTAACTTTCCCCACACAATTCCTTCTATGGCTGTATCTATATATATTATTCTTTTGGTAGAATACAAAAGTGCATAGGGATTATCTGCTGGAGCATGCCAAGAAGCTGTGAACTCATTGAAATACAATGCCTGTGTCTAAACACTGGCAGCTTAGCTATGTAATTCATTTTGCTTATTTTTGAAAATTATTTTAAAATACTTGCCAGCAATTTTTAAACATTTTTTTTATGCAAACTATTTTTAATTAATTAGCCCTTTTAGGATATGGACAGATCTCAACCTGTTTTATGTCCCTTTAATAGCAGAAGGTGCATGTTTAGTTGAGCATAATTATCTGCAAAGGTTATCAGAAAACTCCAGAATAATATTTCTAATGGATAATGAACTTTAATGTTTTGTCCTAAAATTCAGATGTTATGGGAAAATTAGAGTAAGAGGAATACAGGTCATCATGGGACATGAGGCTCAGAATGTGTAGCAGTGCTTTGATTTTTTGAACAATGGATATTCCTCTACTTAATTAAACCAACTTTTTATGTAGGAGTTGTCCCTATCAGCCAGTGAGACAGTAGTATATAATAATGCACTTCTTATTAGATTCACTTTCAATATAAATAGCTTAAAATAGTTGTAAAAAGTTGGGATTAGAAGTGATTGAGGCTATTAAATTACCTAAAGCCAAGAGTCATATAAAAACATATGCAAAGAAGGGTTTTCTGGTCAATAAGACTGGCCAAAAAAGGGGGCTCAATGCAAAGTGTCTGACAGGTGTTGTCTGTGTGAATAAACCCTTAAAACTAGACACTTAAACGGACATGAAACCCACATTTTTTCTTTCATGATTCAGAAAGAGCATGTGATATTAAACAGCTTTCTAATTTACTTCTATTATCTAATTTGCTTCAAACTCTTGATATCCTTTGGTGAAAAGCATATCTAGATAGCATCCGTAGCTGCTGATTGGTTGCTGCACATAGATGCTTCGTGTGATTGGCTCACCCATGTGCATTTCTATATCTTCAACAAAGGATATCTAAAGAATGAAGCAAATTAGATAATAGAAGTAAATTGGAATGTTGTTTAAAATTGTATTCTCTACCTGAATCATGAAAGAAACATTTTGGGTTTAGTGTCCCTTTAATCACAAACATGAGTTTTAAATAGAAAAACTAACAAAACCAGTTCAAACAGCTCTTCTAACAGAATGGAATACTGTAGACAACACCACAGTATTACTAAAAGATCTGTTCTTTAATTTCTTATGAAACATTTTTTTTCTATGAAAGGTTCTGACTCAATGATATCAGCTTGCAATTCTCAAGGATCAATGTGAAAATTAATGTTTTTATACTAATGTTAAAATATATTTACATTTTTCTTTGCCTTTAATACAACTTGTATATAAACTTTGTGTACAGCAATATACAAATATTTGCACGTTTGCAGTGAGCTGGAGGGCTGTGTGCCTGTCAATGTTTGCATTGTAACATCTGCGGTCACACTTCAGTTGTGTCCCTGTAAATATTAGTTATAAAATATACATAGTGCAGTGCACTGGAATTACTTTTTATAATACACAAAAAATGGTTGCACTCATTAGTAAGGAAAACATTTGTTTTATTTAATAACTTCACTTAATACATAAGAAAAAAAGTATTACTGGCATTAAACCCTTCAATAACAATGAAATATAAATGGCACAGGCCATGAAGGTATATGCAAAACTGGATAATATGTTTTAACAATTAACAAAGAAATTAAAAATACATATAATCAAAATGTATAATTAATTAGTCCCATGTCTTATACACAATATTTATGAATATCATTTCTAACCTTGCATTTAACCATAGCATAACACCAGAGCATCACTTTGAAATCTGAGAGCGCTTACTCAACTCTCCCGTGTTGCATACATGAAAACAAATATTAATTTTAATATTTTTAAATAATTACAATTCTTCTACATCTAAAAATCCTGTTACTTTGTTAACCCACATAGAATATTACAGAAATATCTAAACTGTTTCAGTATTTGGCTATTAGAATACAAACACAATGGTCTCAGTGTACTAAGCAGGGTAAGCTGCTTTTGAGCCCTTGTGAGGCAGGCTGGCACATACGATCCGACTTCCCGCAATATAAGAAGCAGCTTCTTACACTCTCTGCCACCTCTGAGGTATCGGATTGAAATCACCCTAAACACGCTCAC